>NW_008238355.1:5618332-5645739 GCF_000691975.1 Corvus brachyrhynchos
AGTTTTACAGATGAGATTGTTTTCAGCAGTTATTTCACACCTGCCAAGAACCACTTGAGTAAAGTCCTCAACCCATCAAACATGGGCATATTTCAGCCTGCAGGGCCTCATTGACGCTAAGGGAAAAGAAATCCACCTTTTTGAGAACTCACTGTTTTCCTTCCTGAGGCATGGTGCTGCACTTTGTAGGCAAAATGGTTGTATACAATCCCTGTAGTGTTGACTCCTTGCATTCAAAAATCAAAAGACCTCAAAAATATATTGCAGAACAACTGTAATATACTTCGGCTTCCTAGAATGTTTGTTCTAGCTTTAAAGTCTTTGTGTTTACACTATTATTAATTTTCTTCTTCAGGAACAGAAAAGAGAATCTCTTTCATAAAACCAGGGATCTCTGTAATAAGTGAATACTCAAGGAACTAAATATCCATCATTAAATCAGACATGATTCTGGGTGTACTGTTCACTTACCTGCATGAACAAAAGTTACTTGTGGGTCAAACAAGTCCCCAAGCTTTCATATGATTTGGGAATGCAGGGTAAGAGTTGTAGTTTAGAACATGGACCATTTCAGTCTGTATTATTGTAACCTGTGCTGATGGCAAGGAACAATATTAGTCTGGATCCCCAGAGTCCATCAGGGGATCAGAAAGAAAGAATTAAGTCACAGGATGGGATGAGGGTTGGTGGGAGTGTGCAGAGTTAGTTGGCACTTGTACATCTGCACCTTCACTTCAAAAAAGAGAACCCATTGTCACCCCACACTAATCTGCATGACATCTCATGGGATCTCCTGATAGACTCCTGTCCACCCACAGCTTGTGGTGGGTGACTTAATGACTGAAATACTCCTGAGGGTCAGCTGAGGATGCAGTCCCACTGGAGGGGACACTGTATGACATGGCTTGGGTCCTGTCTGCCTGGCTAAATTGCAGGTCAGGCCACTATCAACAGCTCTCTTGTTGGCCTACTGCCATGAGAGGCTAGCCAGACAGGTAGTGCTGCATCTTTTGAGGCAAAAGACAGCAGAGATAAGTGTTTTGTGATAATTTATTGTCTCCTGTGCGATGTCATTCACTCATGTCCAGAAATTCTGGTCTGCTAATACGCAGAAAAGGTGAATGTTTGAGCAGTATTTACTTTCTCAGCTGATCCAAGGTTCCTGTGTTGCAAAATAACCTGGCAATGACAGGGTGTTTAAATGGACAAACAGCCGGCAAGAAAGTAAGCAAAGCAAGCAGTGTCACTGAGGAGGTGACGATTCCGGTTCCACCCTTCCATTAAGGTGCCGCCTTTTCAGGTTTTGAAGCAAACTTTACTCTTAGCCTTCTGTAAGACCCAATGTTCCTATGTTATCTCTTCTGTTAATCTTGAGGAAAATACCTGTGTCAAAATATTCCAGTTTTCCAGGCTGAACTGATCTGGATGTTAGGAATTTAAAATTACGATCTTGTCATTAAATTGATGTGGAAAAAGGTGAAAATAATTTCATAAGGAAACTTTACTGCAAAAAGGACAAAACTCATTAAATTAGTAGATAAGATGTGTGTTATTTCCTTTTCTACAAGGAAGAGAGATTTTTTCCTCCCCCTTCTAGCCTTCTTCTGTGGAAGGCTATCCTTCTGCATGTTACAGTCCTGGATATGTGTTATCCATAAGGACAGTGAAAGGCTGTCTTTAAACACAGCTCTGCTTGACAAATATAGAAGGCAAATTGAGGCTGATAATTCATTAATGATTTATTTCTCCCTCAACAGGTATTTTTAACACAAACTGTGCAAACACTGAAGAATATAGATCAACCTAGAAAATGAGTTGTCCCCTTAAGATTAGTGGGATGATTTGCATGAATAAAGTACACTCATGATACTTACTACAGGCTGTCCTCTCTGGCATGGGTTTTGCAGCTGTGCAGTCTGAAGTCCTGTTCTGAGCAAATACTGGTTAGAATGAAGAAAAAATCAATATCATCCCTGTACTACTACAGCTGTATCCTTTTGGTTTGAAAATTGAGCAGAGATTTTCTGGATTTTTTAAAATTTTATTTTTCCTGACCTTGACTGGGCCTTTGGCTTCTGAAAAAGCAAAATATTAGGCCAGAAAGTATTTTTTCCAACATTCTTTCTACATTGAAAATAATTGTAAAATTTGAAACATAATCTGTCCAATCATTTCTTTCCACTTTTAAATCTGGAGTACTTCTTTTGGGATACAAACACAACGAAAATTTGGGTTTTCAGAGGCAGTTTTTAACCAGCGTAAGTAGTCTGTGAGGTTCTAAATATTTTGGAAGTCTGTTCAAACCCAAAGCTTTTCTACTGAAAGTCAAAGCAAGGTTGTAGTACTTTAAAGCAAACTTAACAGTCAACAGAGCTCACTGCTTGGTAAGAACTATTTGCCATCTTCCACTAGTTAGACCAAAAATTTTGCTATATAAGTAGATGTAGTAAAAGGGATTGAACAAGACTGTAGCCTGATCATGTGTGCAGGTGGTCTGAGAGCTGGGAACCTGAAGGCAGTGGTCACCTGTTTCCTGGGATGCAGCCTTGGAGCTGGAACATACCTGCTTCTCACCATTACTTGCTACAGCCAAGTGTAAGGCATCAGAAGAAGGAAGGAAAATGCTTTTACTGAAATCTCATTCTGGCAACTCTCAGAATTCAGGAACTGTCTGCCTTGGGAATGGTATCTTTGATTCCTCAACCTCTTGGTTTGCAGGTATAAATTTGAGGGTCTCAAAACTTTTGAACTGCTAACTCATCTGTAGATGCCAACATTTTTAAGAATCTGACTCTTTTTCACTCCTATAATGCTGTCAGGAAGAGAAACATCAACTGACTCGAGCCCAGGGAAGATCCTTAGGGCTGCTGCCTTCATGTTGTGCAAAATTCCTCTAAATAAAACGGTCCAATTGTTTTGAAACAATATTGTAGAAGTGTGGATGTTTTCCCGGCAACAGATTATATAAAACCATCCTATTAACCAGTTTCTGTGGTTCCACAGACTGTTAGTGGAAGTTAAGTGGAAAGCATTTTAAAAATGGTGAGTGTAATGGTCTGTATCCAGTTGTAGTTCCTGACTGATAGTGGTGTCAGGAAAGGAATTGTGTCTGGCCTATCCAGGGTATGACTGGGGGGACCAGGCACATGGGCTTAGGTTTAACTTAGTAACTGCAGAAGAGGATAACACAGCTGAACAGTGACCAAGCGTGAGTGCAGATGTATGACATCCCTTCACCTTTATGAGATAAACACCAGAAAGTACAACTGGAGGAGAAATTGTGGACTCAGAGAGCTGTAAAAGCCGTTTATTCTGCAAACCTTGCATAGAAAGCACTGAGGAGAAACTCAGAACTCTTCTTGGTGTGATGCTGGGCTAAAAATAGCTAAATTGTAGACATACATTTTTTTAGTTTATGCTCTAGTTTCTTAGGATGGTGAAGCTACTGTAACAACAAGGGAACAGAAAGTTATTTAAAAAACCCCAAAAATTTATTCACCAAGCAGCAGTATTTGGATCATTACCCGAAATGACAAGATTCTCTACTTAGTCCATAAGGATACTGTGTCAGGGGAGGTTTAGGTGGGATGTCAGGAAAAGGTTCTTCACCCAGTGGATCTCTGGGCACTGGAACAGGCTCCCCAGGGAAGTGGTCACAGCACCAAGCCTGACAGAGCTCCAGAAGTGTTTGGACAATATTCTCAGGCACATGGTGTGACTCTTGGGATGTCCTGTACAGGACCAGGAGTTGGACTTTGATGATCCTGATGGGTGCCTTCCAGCACAGGATATTCTATGATTCCATGACTTAATTGGCACACATACTCGACAGCAAGTACTTTCAGTCTGTCTGCAAGACGAGATGAGTAATCAGTATTGCAGATCTGGCACGTTCATAACAGCATGTGTTTCATCCAACACACACAACACACACGCACACGTGTTATGTTATGTTAACCTAGTTGATAATTAGTCAAAGCTTTTTTATGCCTTATCATATTCATCCTGAAGCAGCTCATTGAATTATCTTACATTATAAATATTAACCTATTATTTCTCTAATATCATCCCTTGAAATAGCAATAACAAAATTCTAGTCTTGTCATGAATGTTAATTTGCAACTGATGTTTTTGAAGAACCAGTTTACTGTCTGAAATGTTTTTCTTATAGTTGGCTTTATTGCTTTTGCCGTACTGAAACTCCTACAAGTTGATATTTGGATATATCCAAGTGAGATTACATATAAATAGCAGTTCAAACAGAACAATGGCAGTTTGGCATTTCTTCTGGAAAAATTAGGTATTTTGATTTGGAGATAATGACGATTAAACTTACAAACTTAATATGTGACAGTTACGGCAAGAAATTTGGATCAGCTCTAAAAATGATAAAGGTATTATTTTTCTCCTCCCCTTCCAGAGAGGAATGGGCATCAGGGAACATTTATTTCCTTCCAATAATGTACATAACTATGACAGTAATGGAAAGGAGGCACTGCCATAGTGATAGGTGTGTTTTTGTGAAAAGATGGTTTTGCAGTGACCTTGCTGTAAACTGCACGCAAAGACTATTCTCACTTCAGCTGGCAATTATTTGCAACCTTCATCCTATTCCTGTTAAAAGTTTTGTCATCGTTTTAACTACATGAACAATCTTTTCACTCTAACAGTGAAACGTGGTGTTATGAGATTTTCTGATCTCAGGAAGAAAAGATCTGCCTCAGGTTGCTGGAACCAAATTAATTCAGGTTTTAATTTTAGATAGCTTCTGAGTTCAGTTATGAAGTGGGGCAGACATCACCAAACTGATTTTAAGTGACTTGAGATGCACAGCTCAGCTTTAGTACTGGGATTTGAACAGGTTATTAAGGCAGTGAAATAGTTTTCTGTTTGTGCTCACTTCTAGTATTTTCCCCCTTAAAATTAATGATGAAAACATGTTAGAGTATAGATAATATCTGAAGAGCAATAAATCTCATTGATGAAATGTGTGAATATCCACTATCCAGAAGCAGGCTGGACAAAGAATCATAAAATAGTAGGATCCTACTCGTTCAGAGATTGTTTAAAGCTTTCCTTCTAAATAGGGTGGTTTTTGTTTTGGCTTGGGGTTTTATTCCACTTTTATTCAGGGTTGTTTCACTGGTGCCCAGCACTATTTTCTCTGTAGTTTTTGCCAAAATATGTATTTCCAGCAACAAAGTATCAAGTTCATAGAGTGACATGGGCAGAGAAAGAAAACAAGGGGGAGAAGAGGTGCTGAGGAAAATAAAACAAGAAATTCCAGAGCAGTGTGCCCCACATCCCTTTCCTTGATTAGTGCTGGGCTGTACCAAATATCTGCTGTGTAAACATGACCCAAGGTGGATGTGCAGGCTGTTTTTCAGGACCATTCCCACCTGTCACGGGGGAACGTATTTCCCAGGGGTTAAGGGTTTTTTTGTTTGATCATCCCTGTTCCAGCCCTTGGTGGAGCGGTGTGGGAGAGCGTTGTGTTTTGTTGTTAACTAGGGAGTAACCTTCACCTCTTGCATCTGCCTCCAGCTCCAAGATATTTAACCAACAGAACCACAGGGTTCAAATAAACAAGTTTCAGCTCATGCACTTTGTGTTAGTCAGCTATCTAGAGGGAATTTATTTACAGCTAGTTCTGCCTACATTTTGACCTCACTAGCTTTCTGCCCCCCTTCCCCAAATTCTTGATTGATTTCCAAGGTATGACTAATGCATTTCTCTAAATGCTTTGGGCTTCACACCCCAGCTCTTTTACTTTGATGATTTGTTTCGTCATAATTCTATTTACTAATGTTTCAGTCAACAAGACTTGTTTGCTCCCTGAGGGGAACACAGGAGTAACAACGCCTAAAATTATTCCTAATCAAGTTCCAACTACTAAATGATGAGAAAAATGAGAGATTTATTATTGTTCACATAATCTTGTGGGACATCAGATGGTTTGGTAATGGGCATCAAGATAAGCGGTCAGGTACTTAATGGAGAAGGAGATAAAAGAATGGTGATATAAAAGTTTAAAATGGAAGACTGTACCCTTCTGCCAGTGAGTGTAAATCAATTGAGAGAACGGTTGCAGACATTTTCTCTTGTTTCATTTAGACTTGACTAGGCTAGCATTTATCCAGAGATTTACCAGTGTTACAGCTTCAATAAAAGTTTTATAGTCTAGGAAAAATGAAATTACTTAATCAGTTCTAGCCCTGGTTTAAATACCATTGATTTCTGTCTGATAAACTGGTGGCTAGCAGTGCAGGAAAGCCACCTCAAGGAGACACAGTAGAGAAGCTGCAAACACTGGAAAATGACCATCTGTGTGTCTCCATCCATGTCCAACAGAAAGGGGAGGTTGGGGTCTGTCAGGGATTAGTAGCTGGTAGGAGGTCTTTGGGGAAGTGCAAAGGAACCCTGAACTCCCTTTAGTCCTTGGAGAGGTTTCTGTGGGTATGGGGTGATAGGTATGACTATGAGGGTGATCTAAGCAGGAATTCAGGATTGGGGACTGGTGAGGTCACTGGGACTTTATGTTCTTCTACATCTACTCTCTTCTGCTTGGCTGAAGTGAGAATCTTTCCCCATCCAGCACATGCATGACTATTTATGTTTTTTCCTGCCTCGTGTCACCCCAAAAGACATTGAGATCCTGCTGAGTTGTTCACAGAGACACGATCCAGGATTGCATGGAGGTCCATAATGTTATGATTAAGACATTGTGCTCACAATATGTGGAAAAGTTAATTAATTTCAACACAAGAGAATAAGGTGTTGAAGTCACCTATTCATCTGAAAAAGCAAGTGGACATAGTGGATTAATTTGTGTAATTTCTCTTTAATATCACAATATAGGGAGATGTAATATTCCAGGGAGGATCCTACAGACATGGGAGAGAAAGTGACTTAGTCTGGAACCTCAGCGGGAAGATGAAATAAGACTCAAACTGTCTTGTGCAACCAGGCTGATGATAACAATATGGGCAGTTACCTGGGAAGGGTCCTAAGCCTTTGCTGGAATTCCAGGCACATAAGTTGGTGCTGTGTAAGAACTGTCCTCACAGAGTTTTCTAAATTCTAACCTGTTTTAAAGACTATGGTAATCCAGGTAATTAAGAAAAGGCACAATTTTTCTCTTGTTGAAATCCAAAAATCAAAAAGCAATTATACTGAGAGTATACCTACTGCAGCTGCTGCTTTATCATTTCTCATTCCAAAATACGAGCAGGTGAATTCCTTTCATTTTTTACATTGCAATTGACAAGAACTCATCAGCTAAACCTTTTAGCTCTTGCTTTGCGGATATCATAGAGCTGATAAGTAAACACTGATAAAATCAAGTGACGCTTCAGCTGCTTTCTCCAAACTGTACTGAAAGCCAGTGTACACAAAACAGGAACTATAATGAAGTTTCAGCCACATCTAATCTAGTTTGAACCTTAGATGCTGATAGCAGTGTTATGTCACTTTTTGGGAAAAAAAGTATCTTGCTTGATGTTAATTAGGTGAATTCTGTATTTGAAAGTCATGCCCCAGATATTTTAAAGCCTGTCTGATGATTTTGATACTCCTCTGATTTAGATTGATATGAAAGTATTTGTTTTTGTAGCATTTTCCTTGTCAGGGGAAAGAATTTTGCTGCATCTTCATGTGTTCTAATTGGCATTTAAAATCTAATTTTTTTTTAATACTTTTTCCATTAAATTACACATGTTTAACAGCAAAGGAAGTACATATTCTGCTATGTAATGTCCTAAAATAACACTAATGCATGCTGCTTCAGGCCTGTATGGTATTTGATAAAGAAGAAATTGTTCAGGGAGTTCTTTCTATTCTATTCCCAAGCATTTATTTAAGAAAAGCAAACAAACAAACAAACACAATCAAACAAACAAAACCAACCCAAAACATGAACAAAAAACCAAAACAAATGCCAACCAAACAAAAAACTCCAAAAAACCAAACATAAAATCAAACCCAAAATAAAACGAAACCAAACTCACAAAGAATCCCCAAAACAAACCTCTTTCCCCAAACCAAAACCTGAACAAAAGGAAAGTTAATCAGTCACAGTGACAAGGATAAGATGTACCCAAGCTGAATTCAGTGTGCTCATCAGTCAGAGTCCTTATCTGGCGCATTCTTCCTCCAATTATAATACATTTTTTTACAGAAAGATGAAGTTTGCCTCCTGCAAACAGTTCCAAAATTCCATCAACTTTGAGTATGGACAAGCTGGAGTCGAAAAGTGAGTAATTTTTTCTGAACACTTGAGCCAGTATGTGTGTGAGGAGTGGGTGAACCAGGGTAGATAGGGACTTCCCTACTGGACTTCTCCTCTATCCCTTCAGTATTTTCCAGCTACAGTTAAACTGTGTGAGCAGCTCAGGAAAAAAAAAAAGGCTATAAATGACATGATAAAAGGAACTGGGGAAGCACTGTAGTCTGCTCCAGAGCTGCTCGCTGCTAGGAGTCCAGCGGGCCATTTCAGTCCAGCAGACATGAACTGGTGAGCTGGCAGGAGCAGTAAAAGGACTTGTGTTCTTGTTAGGAGTAGATTTCTAGGAAGTCGCTCAGCTGGTGAGGAGCACTTGCTGGATTTCTTATGAAGGCTGACAAGGTTTTAGAGTGGTGGTAGGGTGTTCCAGTACCTAAAGGGGGCCTGCTGGGAGAAAGCTGGAGAGGGACTTTTTACAAGGGCATGTAGTGATAGGACAAGGGTGATGCTTCTAAACAGAAAGAGAGCAGGTTTAGATTAGATACTAGGAAGAAATTCTTTATTGTTGACTGGAAGATGTTGCCCAGAGAAGATGTCGGTGCCCCATCCCTGGAAGTGTTCAAGGCCAGGCTGGATGAGGCTTTGAGAAACCTGGACTAGTAGAAGGCATCCCTGTTCAGGGCAGGAGAGTTGGAATTAGATGTTCTTTAATGTTCTTTACAATTAAAGCCATTCTGTGATTCTATTGACTCTGATTTACTCAGACACATGGAAAGGTTGCTCTTCAATGAATTTTTGTTAAAGAGAATTCCTGTAGGAGAGTAACACCACATGAGGAAATGAGGAGTTGGGGTGTTACTGACTGTTATTAGCCTGGGCTGTTCATAGCAAGGATGATCCAAGCCATTGAATGCAGCAAGCTTTTTTGTTCAAAGTAAATCAAGGACTCACAACACCCTCCTAAACCAAAGCCAAAATCCTCCAGGTAAGTTATCTCTGACAGGTTGTTTCAGCTAAAGAAGCTCAGTTAGTAGCTGTTTCTTGGATCTTTTCTGGAAATGAATCTGTACAAAATTAAAAAGGAAATATTAGGGCATGTTCATATAGAATCTATTGATGTTTCTTAGAAATCCTTCTGTTTGGGTATCCTACACTTAAAAGCGAAGTGTTAAAAGGTAGAGTCTTGATACCAAATGCAGTTGGTTATGATACTAAGATATTTACTTGACTGACTGAACTTGCTACAAACGTAATTTGTCCTTTATGTATTTCTCCTGAATTTTAGTGTGTTGACTGGTAAGACTCAGGTGACCGTATGAGTGTACACATTTCAGGAAATAACATGGCATGGCATTTCCTAAGCAATAAATTACAATCTTTTCCTTACAGCAGTCACAATGATCGGCAGTGACAATGACATGCTAGGTACTTTCCAAACACACAGAAGAGTCTGTAGTGCAATGGAATAACATCTAAGTGGAAGGCAAAGTGAAAGAGAAGAGAAAGTAGACAGTAAAAGCTAATTGCTATTGAAACAAACAAGATTCTCCACAAGAGAAAACAAGATTAACAAAAATCCCTAAAGACCTCAGTAGTTTGTTTGGTGTTGGGGGTTAAAAGTGGAAATAATTATGGCCTGTGGGGAAATTAATGTGTTTTGGCTGGAGAAGAGCTATTAACAAAGGTGTATAAATGGCTTTGTGCGAAACTGCCAGTCACAGAGAAATGGATGATTTTTCAGCAGTGTCATGAGACACAATGAATGTAGGGGGACACATTTACAAAACTGTGAAAATGGAAAAAATATGCAAACCCAAACAATCCTGTAATTTCAAGGAGAAACTGGGCAGAGAACAGCAAGACACATTGCACAGGTAAATAATAAATAAAATATAGCACGTAGAGCCTATGTGGTCATTTCTTTTGTGCCATGACACATTTTCATTTTGCAGTCCCATTCCACTAGTACAGTATTAGTGAGAACACTAGTGCAAGTAATGCACCACTAACATTGCTGCCAAATTCTTCCCTGTTCTCAGAGGCAAATCACCTTCAGATATGGTACACAGACATGAGAAGGGATGGGTGGTATCTTTGGAGGACATGGAGAGGCCTTGCAATTAAAAAAGAGAGGAAGTTGTAAAGCCAAATAAACAACTCTGACCACATCACTGTTTCTATTCTAGATGAATCATCTGTGTCTTCCTCACCTTTACAAGTGGTTTTGTGCAGACCTTGTCTACAGAGGAAAGATGTTCATGTCAAACAGCGAGGGACAAGGATCTTAATTTGTTCTAAAGGCTGCTAAAATTACTCTCTGGATGCTTCCAGCCTACTTCTTCCTCCTCCCATTTTGCATCCTTTCTCACCGCTCTTTGAAATAAGTCTTAGTTATTTAGAATGAGGTGGAGTATGAACCGCTTCAATGTTCAGCTGCTTTGATCCTATTCCTTGTGGCCTTTACAGCTGCAGGAACAAAGTTTATTCCTGTCCTATTAGTTGTGGAGCTTTATTCAGCATGTGTTGTCGTGACTTCCGTGGTAAGGGGGTGCTCATCAGTGTGTGCAGCAGCAGCAGTAGCAGCAACAATAGCAGCACCATTTGGCGCAGTCTAATCTGTGTGAGAAAGTGTTTTGTGCAGCCTGAAGGGGCTATCATATAAGAGCTGTCAGAGTAGTAATCCCTTTTTAAATGAAAGGAAAAGAAAAAATGTCACAAAAGCAAATTGAAAAGAGAACAGAAGGTGAGGGTTTGCACGTACCTCAACATCACACAGCAAAGTTCAAAGTTTCAAACAAATGTAACAGCAAGGTTACATTTGTAACCAGGGAAACAATTTTTCAGCGATGAAGGACAGGGTGGGTGTAGGAGAGGCTTTTGTTGTTCAGACATAACCAGAATAAAGGCAACAGTGTAGCAATCTGCCTTCCTCCTATAGCTCAAGAGGGTAGCTCAAGTTACAGAAAAGGGTGTCTGGGTAGAACTAAGCGCCCTAGGAGAGCATCAGAGGTGTGAAAGTGGAGATCATGTCAAACAACCAGGGACAAGGGTCTTAATTTGTTCCAAAGGCTGCTAGAAGTACTTTCTGGATGTCTCCAGCCTACTTCTTCTTCCTTCCATTTTGCATCCTTTCTTACCACTCTTTGAAATAGGTGAGAAGTGCTGACTGAAAAATACACTGGAAACCCTTTGGTGCCTCAGTGGGAGTGGGAGAGGAAGGGGGAGTAGGGCCTGCTGAGGAATCATTGCAGGGACTCCATTGCATCTTGCTATGGTGGGCTTACTTCTACTTATTTCAAAAGTGCTGCAGAAAGGGATTCCTGGGTTAACTGACTACATCTATGACTAGCTCCATGTTTTAATTTTTTCTTTTTTAATCATAGCTAGAAGTATTAAGATATTACAAATATCTGCTGAAAGGAATGATTTTTTAAAAAAGAAACAAAGTTAGGGGGAGAAGAGAGAAAATGAGGTGAGGAAAAAAAGGCTAGTTCTAACTAATTGAATGTTATTAAGATTATTAAACTTATGTGAAACTATTTAGTGATCTTTTTGTGCACTCATTATATTTCTAAGCTATATATCCTAATGGCTGACTCTATTGCTTTGTGGACAAGAAAGGACTGCCAAATCAGCCATTTATTTGCTGTGGTTATTAGGCTACACATCTTTTAAGTTGTGTAAAGGACAGTAGTGTATCACAATTGTTTTCAAGAGTAAATGATTCGACTGCAGTCTCCTCAAGGCAGGAATTTTATGACATGTGCAGTGCTTGCCCAGAGAAGACTTTGTAGAGCAGCATTTACTTGTGATGCTGTCAAAATGCTTGTAATAATCATCTCTTTTTAGCTTAGTGAACATTTTTACTTTTAAGAGTTTAAGTGTCCTAGGTACCTTAAAGATGTACCCCACCCTGGGAAGGATTTTTCTTTTCTGTAGTGGATTCAGTGTTCAGGATTCACAGATTTATGGATTGCAACTATTTTATCTCTCACAAAATAATGAAAAGTAATAACTGATAACAATTTCTAGATAATGAAAAACAATAACTGCTAACCCTACCTCCTTGTATTTTTAAATTTTTGTGTTAGATGGCAATGCTCTAACCAACTTTGCTTAACAGTGAGTGACTCTCTGTAGGTGCCTGCTGTATAATATCCTCTTAATTTCAAGATGCTTGTTTAAGGACTTGCCTAGTCTATTAACATCTGAAAGAAGTCGGTTTATATTTTTGTGGTGGATCTTTCTTTCTACTGGTGCTTGCTCTTGGCATTTGGGGTAGGTGGTGTATTTTGGCCACCAACTGCTTAGGTCCATCACCCCCAAAACCTCTGGATGATCTAAAAGGGGGTTTTCCCATTTCTGAATATTATTCTCTTAGGTTAAGACATTATTGTTACCAGCTTTTTGCTGCCATCAGCCAAGTGTCATAGGTTAGCAAGCATAGTCCCGGAAGGGACGTCCTTGCTAAGGGGTGCTTACAGTTTCCTCTGGGAACTGATAGAACCTATCAGCTGGCCAGTTTGAATATGGACAATTCTCTAAGCCACTTAAAGTTGTGATCACCTCTGTGATCCACATTTAAGAATAGGCAAACTCCCCCTCCAAGCTCTCTCTCGTTTCCGGCGCTGGGACAGGTGGCTGCAGGACCCGAGCAGGGCCCAGCGGGCCCGGCCAGGCCCTGCTTGGGCCAGGCCGGGCCGGGCCACGGCCATCCTGAAGCCATGGACCTGTTCCAGCCGTGAATTCAACATTCCAGCTGCAAAGCTGCAAGGCCGAGGTGAGATTAACCCTTTTTATTGCTGTGAAGAGCTGAAAACCTGAGGGAAGAGAGAGAGGAGATGCTTAAAGCTGAAATTCTGTTGTGAAGCTATGATATATCAGAGTATCCTGTTGTAATTTCATGAAGATATGGGGGGTGGAGTGTTCAACTCGTGAGCAGAAGCACCTGCGCTGAGATAGGCAGATGCTGACGCAGCTGTAATTTCATGAGAAGTTTGGACAGGGAGAGATGGACCAGATGAGGACTTTTTGCTCCAAATGGGAAAGGAGAAAACCTCAGTCCGTAGAGATGAACCAGATGAGGACTTTTGCTCCAAATGGGAAAGGAGAAAACCTCAGTCCGTAGAGATGAACCAGATGAGGACTTTTGCTCCAAACGGGAAAGGAGAAAACCTCAGTCCCTAGAGATGAACCAGATGAGGACTTTTGCTCCAAATGGGAAAAGAGAAAACTTCAGTTCCTAGAGATGCTCCCAGAGATAGTCCTAACGATGAAGATGATGAAGACCCTTTGCTCCCAGGGAAGGAGAAGGGCCTCTGGTTTTGTTTCCGAACGGCTCAACCTTAAAATTGTACCCCAAAAAACTTCAAGAGTGGACCCTCGAAAGCAGTTGCGGGAAAAGCTGCAAGTCGGGGGAAAGGACTCACACACAGGCAGAGAGACTCCTCTTCCTAAATGGACTGAACAATATTTGGAAGTGGGCGGCTGTCTCGTTGTGATAATGTTTTCATAGCATGAGCAAGAAGAGACTTCTCTTTCTAAATGGACTGAACAAGGTTATTATGGAAGTGGTAAACAGACTGAACATCTTAAGGGCTGTCTTTGAACATTGTCAGTGGGAGAAGGGAGGAAGGTGGGGGGAGGAGGAGAGTTCTGAAGGTGGTATAATTTTTTTTTCTTCTTTTAGGTCTGTTAATAAACTTCTTTATATTCTTTCAAGTTTGGTGCCTGTTTTGCATTTCTCCTAATTCTTATCTCACAGCAGATAAACAGTAATGAGTATTTTGGACCAAACCACTACACCAAGGAAAGATCGTTCTAGTTGAAGGGATCTCAGGAGCTGTGAATCATCCACATGAGGAAAAATCAGGTAGATCAACTCAGACTACCTGGTTGGATAAACCAATTTTGAAATTAACAGGAGAGTGCTTCTGTAATCCATTTTCCAATGTTGTTTATAGCTGGCAGAGAATGGTAACAATCAACCATCAACCAGAACACCTATTTACCAGCTAAGCATCTCTGTAGTCCCCTGAATATTTAGTTTGGGTTTTTTGTTTTCCCTGAGTGATCTGCGAGTCAGGAGTACCAAACAAGAGTCTTCTCTATATGAAATATCCCCATAAGACATGAGTTTTCTGCAGTCTTTCTGACAGTTTATTCATATTTAATTGCATTTACCATATTCAGCCAAGCTGAGAATGAAATCTAAATAAAAATGCTCAAGTAGGCCACAATGCTTAGATAAATTAAGTGCAGGCTAATAATCTCTTCCCTTGAAATCTCAGATGGATGATGGAAAGAGAAATATAGGAGCTAAAGTCCACATGAAATCAAACATATTTTCATCAAGCAACCACTTACTGAAAGACCACCACACTCAAGGCTGTGTTTTCTGAGTGTAAAAAACAGTAGAAGGAACAGGTTTTGTTTGCACACAACAGGGCCCTTTATATTACCATTGCTTTTCTTGTTAGTGCTAATAAACAGATGTATTACCCCACAGTCCTGATAATTAGTCTATCATCAGAAGGAGCTGGTGTTGCAAGTATGAGTGATGATAAGGAGGGATGAGGGATGATAAAGATGAGAGAGATAAAGATAACTCATCTGGAACAGGAAGGGCAATGTGGCTGGTGACTATCATCACTGCACTTCCACTCTACAGGGAGAAAAATAGGTATAAGACACAAGGACATTTTTAACTGCTGCAGAAGATTTTACTGGATGCCTAACAATAGAAAAAACCATTTATGTGGTTACATTTTCTAGGTTACCAGCTATAAGAAGCACCCATTTTCTCTGCAATTGCATCTGTGGTGTTAAGTTTAATTTCTGATCAGTACAGAGAGACAGTAATTGAAGTCACGCCCTCAAATTGTAGTGCCGGTTTGTGTAGCTGTTTTTCTCTTTAAGAAGCTACTCATTGATTTACTGATTTTCTACTGTGCTCCTCACCCTTTTCCTCTTTAGCAGTTTGCTTTCCTGTGGAGTAAATAAATAATTGATCACCTGGAGCTTATTTTTCCCTCCCTGTCCTATGTGTAATATTTAGAAGAGACTTAAACATATCAACAATTTTACACTGCTTTTTCAACTTAATAAAAACGATCCACTTGATTTTTTTTTTTTTCAGAGACTCATATTCTTGAAGTCCTTAAGGCTATTCAGTTTTGCCACTTGAGGAAACATGTACACATTTCCAGAAGATATGTAGAACATTTTTCAAGTTGTAGATTGGAACTGATTATAACTACTGGGGTTTTTTTGAAGTATGTAATCAGATTAAGTTTTATGTTTTGTCCTGCTTTTTTTATACCACCTGTTACAGACTCCCAGCAGACAATAGAATATAAAATGTAGCTCTTTAGCCAGTTGATCATGACTATATTTGCATAGCATGAACTTTTCCTAACTAGGCTTCAGAAAAGAAGGAAAAATAACATTTAATGAAAGGTACTTTTCATAAAGAAACTGTGAATTAACAAGCATTTCTTTTAGCAGCGGTGCTGTTGTTAAAGCTTGCCTTTATTCTCACCCTATACTTGAATAACTTTAATTTAACCCTTCATTGTCACAGGTGAAATGGATTTCCAAGCCAAATTTGCCTTTACAATGGGGTTAGCTCAATTTAGTTATATAAACTCTTAGCTGTAAAGATACAAATTGGTTGTGAGACCATACAGTGGGCTAGATTAGAGACCTCATCTGTGACAAAAACTGGAAAAAAGACAGAAAAAAATATTTCACAAGCAAATCATTTTCGTGAACTGTAACAGCTGAAGAGCTGAAACAAGGATGCCTTGAAGGCTAGGCCCTGGCTGAATACCAAAGACTTCTATCACTCCTCAGCTGGTCAGGGCAGAGACATATATTTATGGAGGGAGACAAGGAAAGGGAGAGATCACGCAGCAGTTTTCATCATGGGCAAAACAGAGTCAGCTTGAGGAAAGTAATTGAATTTAGTCAAATTCAAATGAGAGTGGGATACTGAGAAGTAAAGCCAAATCTTAAAAACACTTTCCCTGGCAACCTCCCTTCTTCCTGGGATTAACTTTATTCCCAATTCTCTACCTCCTACCTGCAGAGGCACAGGGGGATAGAGAATGGGGTTGTGGTCAGTTCATAACATGTCTCTGCCACAGATTCCTGTTTAGAGGGAGGATGCCTTCCCCTGCTCCATCATGGTGTCCCTCCCAAAGGGGACAGTCCTCCACAAACTTCTCCAAAATAAACCCCAGGATGAACTTCAGTTCTTCCAAACTGCTCCAGTGTGAGCTTCCCCTGTGGTGCAGTCCTTCAAGAACAGATTGCTTCAGCACGGATCCCTTGCAGGGTCACAAGTCCTGCCAGCAAACCTGCTCCAGTGTGGGCTTCCCATGGGGTCGCAGCTCCTTTTAGCATCCCCCTGTTCCAGTGTGGGACCCTCCACCTGTGGGGTAGGTGGATCTTTGCTCCATCACAGACCTCCAAGGGCTGCAGGGGCGCAGCTGCCTCACCATGGGCTGCACCAGGGGCTGCAGGGGAATCTCCGCCCCAGCACCTGGAACACCTCCTGCCCCTCGTTCTGAACTGGCCTTGGTGTTTATAGGGCTGCTTCTCTCACATGTTCTCTCCTTTCTCTGCAATAGCTTCTGTGCAATAACTTCTTTAACCTTCTTTAATATGCTGTCCTAGAGGGGCTTACACCATCACTTAGTGGTTCATACTTGGCCAGCATTGGGGCTGTTTGGAGCCAGAAGGAACTGGCTCTATCAGACACAGGGGAAGTTTCTAGCATCTTCTCACAGAAGTTGCCCCTGCAGGCGTTCACCCCATCCCCTCTTCCCAAAATAACCTTGCCACCCAAACTCAGTACAGATGCAGTTCCTTCAAGCAGGTGAATTTCCTTGTGGCTGATTTTTGCCTCAATACTTTAGTAAGTGGGGTTAAGTGCACTGCCAACCCCTTTCATAGAGTGGTTGGGACTCCTTCTCTGATGAAGGATGATAAATGTCTAATATATATCCGATACTGCCTGAAGGCTCAACATGCTTCTGTTGACGTAGTAGTAGTCAGTGTTTGGACATATCATGGTCATACAATTTCATTGCCGGCATTTTTCTTGTCTGCCTAGTGAAGGTAGTAAACAATGCATACTTCACAAAATTTACTCAGATCATTCAGATATGAGCAGAAGTGATTGGGAACTTCTCCAAAGTTGCCCCACTGCCTCCATAGTGTCTTTGGAAGGAGATGTTCTTCACACAACCCCAAATCTGAGCTCCTTTGTCCATTAGACTTAGTTCTGTGTCCATTAGAACAGGATGGAATAAACACAAAGTCCTATCTGCATGGGAAGCCCCTATTCTTTCCAGTCTTGTTGGCTTGCTTCTTGTTTTATGTCCTCCTGAAGCTGAATTAGGACAATAAAAATTCTGTTACTCTGTGGTGCCACAAGCATAGGCAAATAGTGTGATAGACTAACATGGTGGAGACGAAGGATATGATACTGGTGGACTTGTAATTACGTGTATCAATATGCTCATTTTATTGTTTGTTTCGTGATCCCTGGATGGAAGTTATTAAAGATATACGGAGAAAGCATAACTATTCTTATTAAGTTAATGAAGACTATTAAAGGTAAATCTTAACATTCTGTAAGTGAAGAATAGAGCCATATTAATTTTCATCATTTTTCTGAGCAGGCGTCTCAGTAAGTGCTGGCCACCCCTTCTTTCAGGCTGCAGAGCAGATTATGGAATTTCTGTTAGCTAAGAAAAAGGCATATGGTACACTACTATTGAAAGTCAGTATGCAAAGTTATGAGACAGATTTCAGCCTGGGCTGTAGTGGTCTGTCTTCTGTCCCTGGCTTGACTGTATTTTGGGCAGGATTCAAAAAGTGGGGAAACTGGTGAAGTGGTGGGAACCACCAGTGTTTTTACGGACAGACATGAATGAAACAGCTTTTGAGAGGTTTTTGGTAGCTATTACTCAGCTGATATTTCATATGCAGAAGGTGCAATTTTATCTTGTAATAATTCACTTGCTCTTGTCATTTTCTTTCGGTGATCTGCTTGGACAGTATTTATCAAATATTTCTGTTTCTTCTTCAAATGGATTTTACTTCATCTCTCAGCAAATGAATGTGTTTGATGAAAAGATGATCAACAAGAAATAGGAAGTCTGGTGTTTCCAAAGACAGAAATGAGATTATCTTTTGTAAGATGAAAACTTGTAAACATCCAAAAATACAAGTGGTACTAGTAGTTTGAATCACAGTCTGTCTCCTCATTCAGAACTCTTCGAAATGATTGCTACTCTCACAACAATGTAGCAACTCTAAAACCTGTAGTGTAGTTGAAAACCAATTCGCGGTGTGAGTTGATACTGTTCTTGAGAGAAAATCTTTCTAAAGGTACTCTTCTCGGAAGTTATATATACAAGAAGGTATTTCAGATGGCTCTTGACAACAGAATATAGAAAATGTGTTGTGCTTCCTAATTCACAAGAACACCTTTTGGTTTTGTTTGTTCTTCTCTGCTGACTTAAAAGAACAGCTACGTGTTCCTGTATCCAGCATTGCCCTTTGCTAAATAATGGTTATGGTATTTTCTTTTTTCATTCTGAGCAAGTTTCATTTTTTAAATGCAGGTAAGTTAAATATATAGTTTAGGGTCCTGTTTGATGTGACTGCTTTGTCAATGGTACTTTGCTATGGAAGAGATGAGATGCTTTCATATTAAATAAACATACTGTCAGGGTGTGAAAGGGTTCCTCCCCTGTGTTGTGCTTTTGTGAGTTGGAATTATCATCCAGTACAGCTCAGGTGTGCTGTAGGGTCACCACTGAGCACCACTGCTCTTCCCTACTAGTGTCTTAGTGAGGTGCACCTTGTGTGGCTTTAAAAAACAGATAAAGTCTTATCTGTTGCTGTGATTTCAGTGAAATCCAATCTAGAGAAATTTGACAAATTGTTTTTATGAGCACTGGAGGTTTCCTTGAGATAGAGCTATATCCATTTTTAAACCAGACTTACAATTTTGGAATATTTTCACCTGCATTAATTCAGACTTGGTAAAAACAAGAAAACAAAGATACACTTTGGTTAGTGATATCTGAGACAGTGCATGAAGCAATTTTGCATATGGGTAGTATTTTAATGATATGACACAAAACCACAAATTTTTTTGAGATTTACTAATAAGAGGAATAATTTCCTCAGGAGGCTGGGTGAGCGAAAGGAAACCAGAACCATAACTCTATCTACCAGTGGAATTGTTTACTTATTTGAAGCAGCAAACAAGTATTTCTTTTTTATTTCTGTATTTTCTTGCTTTTATTAAAAGGGAAGGAAGACAGTGTGAAGTGAAACTCTTAATATATTTTTTCCCAGGCCCAGGAATATCAATTACTGTTCTAGGTTTTAGGTCTTCCTACACAGCTGATGAGGGACAATGGAGAACGGTCTGAAGGATAAGATGGATTCTGAACACAGAGTACACAGGTACATTTTACAGATCTGTGTGCTCCTTGTGCCTGTTCCTGGAGCACCACATGGATTTTGCTGTCCTTTTCAGTTTACATCCTTCCCATCACAACAATATCTCAACAATATAATAAGAGTCTCAGCTTCACCCTCCTTGTAATTTATCTTTTTCTTATTTAATCGAGTGTGTAGGTGGGGGTGTCTTACAGATCACACTACAGTGTAAAATCTGAGCACTCAGTCTTCTGCCTAAGAAGTAAGGGCTTTATCTCAGTGAAATGAGACAAAGCATTTTAAGAACATTGTTAGAAGGCTTGCTTCAGGCATGTTTTTAACAGAAGTTTTCTGTGTCATAACATTTGGCACATTACAAACTACAGTTCCTCATTTATCTTAACAGAGAGTGTGTCTAGATCAGAAAGCTGAAAATCTTGTGAATAAATCCAAAAGCATGTGGGTTCTTCAGGCTTTCTAAAAATCATTTACTAAATGGTATCAGGTCTGCAAATCAAAATTGCTAGTCTAAGAGTCACACTGAACAGGACACAAGAACCAAAATGTGCATCAGATGACCACAAAAGTATTACCCAAATTCAGCATGAATATTTAAAAAGGAGGGAAAATGGGCTTTTCACAGAGGAGAATTTTTAACCTCAGGTGTATTGAGAACAAGAGCTACTGCCTGAGCCCTGGTTGCCTGTGGTGTCCTGTCCTGCAGGACCAGGCTTAGTGGAATGAGTAACAAGTAACTGTATGCACAGAGTCTTCAGCTCCTGCAAAATGAATTAGTTTTGCTTGGTTCGGCTGGACTAACTTTTAACTAAACTAAATCACCCCAAGACTAATGACCTCATCAGAGCCCATCTCTTGTCCATATCATGTAGTAAAACATCTTAGCTTTTCCCCTTCTTTCAGTTACTAACAAATAAGTTGCTTTGGACACAGCTCTGCATTCATCATTCACCCCCTGATACAAAGCAGGAAGACATGACTGGTGCCTCTGCCTTATCCTATCCAGTGCTCCCAGAGAGCAGCCAGAGTGACATGGTCTAGAGAGAGAGGGAAGGATGACAGCAGTTACCATACTTTTAAATTGCTTTAGCAATTTAGAGCATGAGAAGATGTATTTTGCTAGCAAAGACATAATAGGTAGTTAAAGAGCATGTGGAAAGCAGATATTTTCAGTATTCCCCCCACGAGGTTTATTTAACATGCCGACTAATTGAGAGCATCTTCTGATATCAGCTCCAGGGAAGTATATTTTCTTTGTTTGAAAATATCTTGGTAGGAAACCTGTCACTTCCTTGGCTACCTGATTGCTGTCTTTGCAAGTCCAGGCTAGAATATCATCTGGAACTGAGAACTAAAAAAGTGTCAAAGGGACTAGAAGACCTTATTGTGCTAAATTCATTCACTGCTCTTTTTCTTCCCTCCAGGAACAAAAAAAATTTCTCAGGCTTTTCGGCCACAGTGTTATAAGCATCTGATTAATTTCTTGTGTAATACAGATCAGAGAGGGGAAGTAGCTGGTTGAAGAGGATGGTTTCTTACTGGTGGGGAAGGTCCTGCAAGGTGTGGCCTCGATGGCAGCTTCAGATGCGATGCTGCAGACATTCCTACTGTTTCTGAGTTGAAAAAGTCATTGGAAAGCAGCTCATGCTTCTCGTCCTGTTTTTGTTTGCTTCATCCAACTGCACTATAGTGAGAAACCCTGTAATAACATGAATGAGTCATTTCTTACATTGCTCAATATTTGTTTTGAAATTCTGAGACAGATTTGAGCACCTGACTACTTCTTCTATGATGACTTGGTTTTAAAATCAGTTGTGTAGCTGTTGAACACTTGATTTAAGGAGCTACAGCAAGTGCCAGCTCTGATCAAGCAGAGACATGCTTCTGTTCGTTTGAGAGTAGAGTTAGTCTCTGGAATGGCTCAAGGAATTTTTGTGTATGGTGCAGTTATTCACTCTCTGGAGTCTCTAAATATTTTTGTGGTCCCGAGGCACACATGGGGACAGCATCTATGCATAAAAACAGGCAGGGAACTTGTTTTTGTACCCTGCCACTGAGTCTCAGCCAGGGAGACCATCCAAGGTGGAGAGAGGGGAACAGGAGGAAGAGAAGACTTTCGAGGCCCTATCAAGCAGGACTTTTTCCAGTGTGCATGCTCTGGCTCAGGGTGTTAGAAAGGAGCTTTGAAAAATCTCATTGCCTGCACACATGAACGTCACAGGGTGAAACAGATTGTTTTAGCCTTTTTTTTTGGCATGTTAAAATCCAAACGCCTCCTCGCCTTTTGTAGAAGAAAAGAACATTGTTCATTAGTGTATGTAGGTGCTGGTCTTGTTTTTTATTTTCACTTTCTAACAGTCAGTGAAAGCATAAAGGCATCAAGAATGAATAAATAAACAAACAAAAGCAAAAATCTTAATTATTAATTCCAAGTGGCAATCTGTGACTTTTATTTTGGGAATACCACTTGTCTCTACAGAGAGATTCCAAGGGTCCAAACTTCCCCTGTTCCACCCTTCAGTAGGTCTCTCTCACTGTAACTTGTGGTGAGTTATCCTACTGTGTCCCCACAGGGTCTCTCTGTTACTGCCTCAGGAGAACTGGCACTAGTTCCTTGATGGTAAACCTTCAGCTGGCCTGTGTATGGCATACTTGGCATGGTGAGTGAGGGCTTTGCAGAGGCTGGCCATGGCTGAGATATCTGATAAAGCCAGTGAGGCTTTTCCTCAGGGATCTATCAAATCATGAATGCAATGTACCAGGCAGGGACATCTCTTTGCTGTCTCTTCCAAAATGAACGTTGGGAGGAACCAACAAGCAGAGACACAGGTTCATCAGGCTGATAGGGGTCAGGGTGTGAAAGGGCACCTAAATCATGCATGGATTGATGGAAGAATTAATGAAAAAGAATTCCCCCGAGGACTGGTTAGTGCACAGTGACTGTGTCAGGTTTGGGAGGTCTGTGATCTGAAAAAGGTGAGAGGCTGAGAGGAGGGCACTAGAGGGAAGAGTCAGAGATGCCTGTCTTCCACAGCTGGAAGTGCTTATGTGGCCATAGAACTTCGGGCCACAGGCAGGAGGGACCTTTGGTCCAGTCCAGAAGAGCTGTTCTTATTTCTGTTTATGCAAAAGTACAAAAATTATTTTGAAATAATAAGCAATAAGAGTGGAGTGTTGCTTTGAATAATGTCCTAGGAGTATTTTTGAAGATGACAAAAATCACAGGGGATCTTGATTTTCCTGATGCTTTTTAAAAATACTGTTCTCTGTTTACTCATCTAAAATGTTTCTAACATGTTCATGTGTAGTCAGGGATATTGACTTTGCTGGGAACAGTGGGGATTGTCCATCATGAATGGGTGACTTCCCCCTTTGCCGTAGGGAAACATTTTAACTCAAAATTTTTGTATGGGCTCTTAATGTAAGTTATACATTATTTTTTAAGAATTCTGTGAGGTAGAAGGAAAATAGAAAGTGGAATGGTTTCCAGAGGCAGCCTCTGTCTTAAAAAAAAACACATGTTTTACTACTTGTGACTCACGTTGGAGTGTGATACTAATTGTTAATGCCAATACTTTCAGGAGAGCCCACTAATTCAGTGTGTCTCCGTGCTTGGGTGCTCAGATGAGAATGTCTTTGGAAACTTCCTCTAATTAAGTCCCACTAGATTCAGTGGGTGTTAAGAGCCGCACTACATAAATACGTGAGTCTCACTGGCTGTTCTGCATTTTAGTGAATATCTTCATTTATGCTCTCTGTTCTGTCCTGAAGACAAACAAAGGTGTCTAAAGGATGTTATTTGCCCTCACACATGCCTCTGCTATGGAATCTTTCCATAGAATATCCCCATAGCCTCAGCTCACCAAAAATTGATTGAGGTGAGGTCTCTGTCAGGGCACAGACAGTCCACACATTGTTTTCTTGGCTCATGAGGCAATGAGTAACTTAGCTAGACTTGGCACCCTCTACAAGAGTGGCACAGCTCTCACATGACAGATCAGTGTGGTTAAAAACAGGAAGGTCAGCTTCCATTTTTAAATCATGGGGTGCCATATAAACACTAGGATATATGAGCTTGTCATACCTAGCAGTGATCACTGCAGCTAAATGATGTAACTGGCACACTGTGACAAGGTGGTAATTAATCTGAAGCACATTTTACCATGATTGTTCTCTTTATATTGACTCACAATAAACCGGCACATATAAAGACAGCCATGATATAAAATGCCATGATAAAAAATAAATTTTTTGTTGTGACAAAACAAAATTTAAGTGCTGGATTTTTTGCTGTCTAAATAATGAGAAACCAGAGACAGAGCACATAACTCCTGATTATGGTTGTGTTCTGGGGCTTCCTGCCAATTAGGAACACAGCATTTTCACAGAGCATACCCTCTGTGAAAACAACCGAGTGTTGATCACTGGCAATCTTGCAGTACCTGTGTGCCCTACACTGCTTTGATTGACCTACTGACAGTAATGATTTAATTACTCTGACAGGCACAGAATCCAGGTTGCAAATGGTGTCTATATTATTTTTTAATAAAATTATTATTATTAAATTATTTTTTAATGATCAATGTAAAACCGACTAGTAGAGAAACTATCATCAACAGCTGTACACACCGATAAGGCCCCTGCTGATGGAGGGCCATCTCTGTTCCCTACCCTACAGAAAGAACAAAAAAAGATAGACTAATTATGTTAACTCATTAATATAGATACTGAAATCTGAGCTGTATATGTACACACAGTATTTAACCATCATCATAAAAAAAATATAATTTTGTATATTTTTTTCCCTCTCTTCTGTATTATATAATTATGTCAAGGAAATTTTGACTTTAAAAATTAACCCCAAAAAGTAGCATATTAGTACAAAAATACAATAATAAAATCTATTCTGGTTTCATCTCATCAAAAGTCAATCTTTTTGGTTGAAAATATGTAATACATGAAATATTTTTAAACCAAATTTTAAGAGAAGAAAGATGAGTGAAAACAACAGGAGTAAATCTCTCATAAGAGACTAAGCTGTAAATTAGTTGAGACAGAAATATATATTAGGTTTGTCATAAATTCTGAGTAGAATGTTAAGATAAGGATGCCTGCCTTCCTTCCTTCCTTTTCCTTAGCTTTTATGTTTGAGCTGATGTCACTTGGTATGAAATATCCCTTTGGTTAATTTGGATCCGCTGGCTTAGTTGTGTCCCCTCCAAGGATCTTGCTCACTCCAGCCCCTTGATGGGGGGAGAATGTTGGAGAGACAGCACTGAGGCTGTGACAGCCCTGATCAGCAGCAGCCAAAACACTGGTGTGCTGTCAACCACCTTCTAGATACCAATGCTGAGCGCAGCGCTGCAAGGGCTGCTATAGGAAAATGAACTCCAGCTCACCCCAACCAAATGCAAATGATTTGCCCTTACAGAAATCATCCTGACTGTCAATTATCACCTCCTTTCACATGCAGGAGAATCTGCTTCATGATCTTGCTGGGCACAGAGGGGTGACTGGAAGGTCTGTAGTTCTTGGGTCTTCCTTTTTAGAAATGGACTTAATATCCCTTTTCCAGTGAGTGGGATCTTCCCCAGACTATGCCCTGACTAACCATTCAAATCTGTGGATATATGTCATTGGGTACCATGGACTTGTACACCTTCAGCTTCCTTAGACGGTCTTGAATCCGATCTTCTACAGCTCCTCATTCTCCCAACCCCTGCCTCTGACTTCTGCAACCCAGGTGATGCAGCTGGCATACTTGCTGGTGAAGATCAAGGCAGAACTTTGTTGAGTACCTCAGTCTTCTTCATACCCCAGGTAATCAGGTCTCCAATTTCCTTCTTGTCCCTACTCTTGTTTTTAACACCAGCGTACCTTTAGAAATTTTTCTCATTGTTCTTGATGTCCATGTCAATGTTTAACTCTATCATGGCTGTAGATTTCCTAACCCATATTTTCCTTAGGTTATCTATCCCTGTTTCCACCCTCTGTAGGCTTCCTTTTTGTGTTTGAGTTTTTCCAGGAGCTGCTTGTTCATATACACTGGCCTCCTGGAATTTTTGCCTGACTTCCTTTTTGTCAGGATGCATTGCTCCTGAAGTCCAGCGCAGTGAGCTTGCTTCTCGCCCTCCTCACTGCTGCAAGGATCTTGAATGGCACCATTTCATGGTCACTTCAGCCCAGCCTGCCCTTGAGCTTCGCCTTTCTCGTCAGGCCCTCCTTGTTGGTGAGAACAAGGCCCAGCATAGCACCTCTCCTTGTTGGCCTTTCTCTCGCTTGGAGAAGGCAGTTGTGACCAGTGTATGCTAGGAACCTCCTGGATTGCCCGTGCCCTGCTGTAGTGCCCCTACAACAGATGTCAGGGTGTTTGAAGTCCCCCACGAGGACCAGGGCTTCTGAATGCAAGTCTGCTCCTCTCTGTCTGTAGAGGGCCTCATCCACCTTCTGTTGCTGGTCAGACAGTCTGTAGCAGACCTGCACTATAATGTCACCTGTCCCTGCCCTCCCTTTAATCCTGACCCATAAACTCTCAGATGGTCCCTCATCCATGCCCAGGCAGAGCTCTGTGCACTCCATTGGGTCACTGACATGAAGGGAGACATGCCCTCCTCACCTCCACTGCCTGTCCTTCCTAAACAGCCTGTTTACTTCCATTCCAACACTTGAAACACAGAAGTCATCCCCCTCCATCTCTGTGATTCCAGTAAGATCATAGTCCTGCAGGCATGTGCATGTAATTCCTCTTGTTTATTCCCCATGTTGTGTGCATTTGCATAGAGGCATTTAGATATGACTCCCTATGAAGCTCATTTGCTAACTGCAGTGGCTGGAATTCTTTTGAACTGTCTTAGCTCTCCTGCTGACCTGTGATCCCTCTCTAGTCTGTGAGCATCTGTTGCTGGTCCTGGCACAAAACTGGTAGGAGTGGGATGGATTGAGGTTCCCCTCTTCTGGCAACTTTTAGTTTAAAGCAACACCACTCCTCCCCACACCACTGCTTTGTTTCTCTGTCTTAAATTGATGACTTGTGTTTAGATGAAGGCAATGAAAAATATTCTTTATAATTAATGATGAAAATTTAAAGAGTATTTAAGCCTTCAGCAAGACCTTATTATTAACATGAAAAAATGAAAAGGACAAGACAGGATATGTTGTGTAAAGGAGTTTGGAAGAAACACTATACTTGACAAAAACCCTCATCCCCTCTCCAATCTTTTTATTGATTCACTACATGAAGGTCAAAATTCAAGAAGTACTTGAATTTTATGAGCATTTTAATGTCAGTTTCTTCATTAAAGGTATCAGATCTCATTGGAAAGGTTTGGTGAAGCTTGGGGATGCTGCAGTGCTACCTCTCCACATCCAGCTGGTTATGTGGCCAGATACTGCAGGCTGCATCTGAAGTGCTATGCTTCTGCCCATTTAACTATTTCAGTACAGCCCAACCACTGCTGCTCCACAGGAGAAAAAAATAATGGTCAGCTGTAATTTTGAACTCACTGATGTTGGCAAAAGAAAACTCCCTAAGGAAGCACATCAAAATGCTGAATCCTGTCGGAAGACAAGAAGGGTCTGTGCATTCACAGCACAGCTATCCTCTGCTTGTCATGTTTCTGAAACACTTTCCTCTGTTAAGTCCTTGCTGACTCTGGTTTGCATGAACACTTTGACTAACTGAGTTCTGTAGCTTGTCCTGCTG
>NW_008238355.1:5645804-5675343 GCF_000691975.1 Corvus brachyrhynchos
GTAGCTTGTCCTGCGGAAATGAAGAAACTTTAGTGGTTCAGTGTAGAGGCCACAAGGTTCATGAGCACCTTGGGGACTGTGGAGACCTCCAGGAACACTCATGCTGACTGCTTGGGAGATGCCTCGTTCCTGCACCTTCATTTTTAACATCACTAAAAGATTCAGATTTTGCTTTGTGTGCGAAAAGCCGCACACAGCATCCCGAAGGCAAGTAGGGCAGCAGGTGTTATGTGTCCTTGTCAACCCCAGGAAGAGTGTTACATATACTGGAGTGCCATCTACTGGCTCTTTTCCCCTGTAATAGGTTCGTAAAAGTAGCTGTACTTCTCTTAGAAGAACTTTTGTATTATCTCCTTCACGGTAGCTTTCACTCCCTGCTTTGCGTGTGTATGTTACTTTACCCAGGATTGTAGGGTAAGTTGCATTCCAAGGAGGATCCCTCACTTCTCCCACTGCATCCAGGACCCAGATCCCCAGAGACTTTCACCCAGCTCCTAGACCTACAAAGTATTTATGCTGGTATTCAGACAAACTATACATATCTCAGCATCCTAGCTCTTCCCTGGTAGTGGTTCTTCCCACTCCTTACCATTTCTGCTGCCTTTGAAGGTATCTTGGGAGAGAAGCTCAAGTGCCTCCACTGAAACATTCAAGCACTGTACACGTAAGTAATGGCAAAACAGTAAATCATAGAATCATAGAAATTGAACATCTCAGATCAGAAGATGCCCATAAACATCACTGCTCCTCTCAGGACTAACCATAGAACTAAGAGAGTCATCCATAATCTCCTTGATTTCTGATAGATTTGGTGCGGTAACCACTTCCCAAGAAAGTATGTTTCAGTGACTGACAGTGCTTTCAGTGAAGAATCTTTTCCCAAAGACGAATCTGAACTTCTCTTAAGCAGCTTCATTCCCTTTCTTCATGTCCTATCACTGGTTCCCAGAGAGAGGAAGTCAGCATCTCCCTCTCCACTGCTCCCCTTCAATGGGGTCACAC
The DNA here is from genome assembly GCF_000691975.1 of Corvus brachyrhynchos. Taxonomy (NCBI): domain Eukaryota; kingdom Metazoa; phylum Chordata; class Aves; order Passeriformes; family Corvidae; genus Corvus; species Corvus brachyrhynchos. The sequence goes on from NW_008238355.1 coordinate 5,646,807, forward strand.
CCTGCCTTCTTTTCTCCAAGCTGAGTAAACCAAGTTACCTCAGTTGCTCCTCTTAAATGTTGCCCTTGAGTCCTTTCACCCTTAGCTTGGTCACCCTCCTCTGAAAATGCTCCAGAGTTTGATGTTCTTATATTGAGGTGCCCAGAACTGGACAAAAGATTTAAGATGAGGCCACGCCAGTGCAGTGTAGAATGGGACAATCACATGCCTAGACCAGCCAGTGATTCTGTGCTTGATGTATGCCTGGGAATAGTTGGCCCTCTTGGCTGCCAGGGGACACTGCTGATTCGTGTTCAACTTGCCACCAACCCAAATCCCCAAGTCTCTTTCTGTGGGGCTGCTTCCCTTCCTCTTTCCCCCCAGTTTGTATGTATACTCAGCATTTTTCCATCTCAGATGCAGAATCCAGCACTTGCTCTTACTAAATTTCATGTGATTGGTGACTGCCCAGCTCTCTAGCCTATCCAGATCTCTCCCTAAGCCTCTCTACCCCCAAAGGAGTTCATAGTTCCTCCTAGTTTAGTATGGTAGGTAAAATTATTGAGTGAATTTACATTTGATTCCTGTGTCTAGATACAGGATTTACAAAAAACATTAAAGAGCACTGGCCCTAAATGTCAGTTTGTTCTAACCCCACTTAATATAACCCTTTGAGCCCAACCCATTAGACAATTCCTCATCCAAAGTATCATTGACTTGTCCAGCTGTGTGCTGGCCAATTTATCCATAAGGATACTGCGAGAGACACTATCAAAAGCTTTGCTAAAATTAAAACCCCCACACATTTCCTGGCTTCCCTTAGTCAACTACATGGGTGACCTTGTCAAAAAAGGAAATTAACATAGTTAAGCAGCATTTTCCCTTTGTTAACCTGTGCTGGCTGCGACCAATGACTTTGTTGCCTCTCAAGTGTTTTTCAGTAACTCCCAGATCAACCTTCTCCATAATTTCAGCAGGCTGAAGTGAGACTGACAGGCCTGCAATAACCAGCCTTCCTTCTTTCCCTTCTTCGAAACTGGGGCATCATTTGCCAACTGCCAGTCCACTGGGACATCTCCAGACTCCCAAGATGTTGAAAGTAATGGAGGGAGACCATGCAATGCCATCAGCCAGCTCTCTCTGTACCCTGGAATGAACCCCTGTGGATCAATTTATGTGCATCCAGGTGAGGAAGCAAGTTTTGAACAAACTTGGAGTTGACAGAGAGTGTATCTTTCCCCCAGTCATGGTCTTCCAACACCAGACTCTGAGGGCACTAGGGCCCACCACCAGTGTTGAAGACAAGAGCTGAAAAAGGCTTTAATGTTTTTGCTTTGTCTGTGTTCCTATTTATGACCAGCCTTGTCAAGAACCAGACCAGTGTTGTGCCTGATTCTCCTTTAGCTTTTCAAATACTTGTAAAGCCTTTTTTGTTGTCCTTCACAGTGCTGAGCAGCCTGAATTCCAACTGAACTTTGACTGCATGCATTTTCTCCGTACATGAGGAAACAGCATTGCTGTAATCCTCTTGTGTTGCCTGCTCTTGTTTTCAACATCTGTACACCTTCATTTTTTGCCTAAGTTCTGGAAACAGATCCCTGCTCAGCCAAGCTGGTGTTCTGCCCTGCTAGCCTGACTTCTGACACTTTGAAATTGCGTGCTCCTGCACTCATAAGAGATAACAGAAAAGCAACCAGCATTCATGGATCCAAGTAAATTCAAAACCAGATCCTCAGAGGACCTTACTAAGTAGCTCCTTCTGCACCGTGAAATCTTCTCTCCCTGTATCCTCTTTATTTTCTTTCCCCTTCATCCTTACACAAAGGGTCTCCACCATGTCATCTCCAGCTGCAAGAGCCGTACATTCCAGACCCAGCTTTACATAAAATGCCACCCCTTCACCTTGCCTGCCCTGCCTATGTCTCCTTAGGGGGCTGTACCCCTCCAGCATGGCACCCCAGTCACAGGCATGGTTTGCTTTTGTCAGTGATGTTCTTTCTCTAGGACTGGGCCAAATCTTCTACCTTCTCCTGTATTTTCCTTGTATATCTTTACAGTCTTGAACAGAAGTCTTCTGATGGTAAGGATGGGAGTAACAGTCATAGATTTGAAGGGATGATACAGGTAAATAAATTTATATGACTGATTATTAGAGGAAAACTGGACTTTATTTAAAAAGAGGGGACAGGTGAATGGTAAGGTCAGTATATTTGAAAATACTTATTTACACGTGTCCACCTGTCCGTCTCTGTAGTTATGTCTGTCTTCTCTGTAGCAGATTGTTGGTACAAGTTGTTCCTGTAGTGGTGGGTTCACAAATTTTTTGGTAGGTGTTTATATCTTACAGCCGTATTTAGGTTTTTGATTCTTGTGCTGCTTGAATACATGGAGATGGAATTAAGTTTCTATTCTTTCTCCTGGATGGAAGGAGATATGGAATAAAGCATATAGATCTTCTTGCATATAGAATAAAGCATATAGATCTTCTCTAGTTCTTCTTCGCTTTGTCGAGTGGAAAAATTTGTGCATATAAGCATTCATTTACGGTTAGAAACACCAGCCAAAAAATAAGGTTTGCATGTCATAGCAGAAGTAAACCATTTCCAGAGCCTTTATCTCCTGTAGCTAGCTGCTCTTTGGGTGCTGCTTTGAAGTTATTTCCATACAATGAAGCAAAAGAGTGCATTGTTTATATCACTGACAGGTTGACCAAGAATGGTATTTTATCTCTACCATCCAAACGGTTGATTAATTTAGATGTAACAGGTCATGGAAAGAACGGACATAACTGACACGATGCAGGATTAATGCAGTTTAATTTCATGCTCTCTCTTTTGCTGCTTTTAAGCAAACCATCTGTTGAGTGGTCCACTGCTTTCATAAGTAATGAGACTGTGATTTTCCTCTGATTCAGGTTTTGCTGTGAAGGGAGCTCTTGCATTAAGGTGCAGTTGGTTTGCATGCATTGCCATCTGTTGATAGCTGAAACTGCAGATCTGCAGGAGATGTCATAGAAAGACAGAACCACAGAATAAGCTGAGCTGGAAGAAACCCATCCAGATCATTTAATCCAACTTCTGGCCCTGCACAGGACATCCCGAGAATCACACTGTGTGCCTGAGAGAATTGTCCAAACACTGAACTCTGTCAAGCTTGGTGCTGTGACCACTTCCCTGGGGAGCCTGTACAGTGCTCAACAGCCCTCTGGGGGAAAACTTTTTCCTGATACACAACATAAACCTCCCTGACACAGCTTCATGCTGTTTTCTTGAGTCCTCTCACTGGTCACGAGAGTGAAGTACTTGCCCCTTTACTTCTTTTTGTGAGGATGTTGAAGACCACAATGATGTCTCCTCTCAGTCTCCTCCAGGCTGAACAAACCAAGTGACCTCAGCTGCTCCTCACACAGCTTCCCCTCAAGAACCATCACCATCCTTGTGGCCCTCCTTTGGACACTCTCTAACAGCCTAATGTTGGTTCTATACTGTGGCACCCAAAACTGCCCCCAGCATTCGAGGTGAGGCCACCCCAGTGCAGAGCACAGCGGGACAATCCCCTCCCTTGCCCGGCTGGTGATGCTGTCCCTGATGCCCCCAGGACACGCTTGGCCCTCCTGGCTGCCAGGGCACTGCTGGCCCATATTAAACTTTCCCTCAACCAGGACCCCCAGGTGCCTTTCTGCAGCACTGCTCTGCAGCCTCTCATTCCCCAGTCTATACACACAGCCAGGGTTACTTCATCCCAGGGGCAGAATCCAGCACTTGTCTTTGTTAAACTTCGCATGGTTGGGGATTGTACATCTCTCTATTTTGCCCTCAAAGGAGTTGACAGCCCTTCCATTTAGGGACATCTGCAAGTATTCCTTTGAGTCCTGTGTCCAAGTTGTTAATAAAAATCTTGAAGACCGCGGGGCCGAGGATGGAGTCCTGCACGTCCCCCTAGTGTCCCCACCAGAGTCTCATGTTACCCTATTCACTGGAGTTTTCCCCAGCAAATTGTAATCCAGTTTTGTCTGTTTGGCTTTCTGTCATCTGTGTGTGTGTGTACGTATGCATGTAAGTATGTAAGTATGTATGTGTGTATGTATGTATCTATCCATCTATATAGAAGCTAGAGATATGACATATCATTCATCAACACTACCTATGCTTTTATCTTTGAACATTTTTACAAACACAATGATAGGCTTTTAAGGTTCTTGAAGGCTCTGTCCAGTCACTTCTCATTATTTTGATAGCCAAAGAATGATGGAAATAATAAAACAGTAATTTTTCTCTACTTCTGCATAAATGAGGAGCATTAAGTCAATTAATATAATTTGACAGGCATGAATATGTCTGTGTGGAAAACTGCAATTAATGTGTGAGTGTTGAATCATGTAATGAAAACAAGTATGTGCTAATAGAATTACAAAATTATTTCTCAGAATTTGGCTGAGAGGCCTTGGCCAGGACAGTGCAAAATGGCATGTTAACCACAGCAAATGGATAGTGATACCTCTGAGGCATCAAGAAGCTTTAGGAGGAAAAGAAAAGAAAGTTCTTTCCACGGCTCATACCCAGCTGTCTCATCTACTCTTGGGGATGATTAGAAGGGTGAGCCAGGGCTTGGAGTACCAGGAACACCAGAGATTTAAAATGTTAATTGAGGCATTTTATCTCAGTGGTGCTGGAGATCTTTGTGCTCAGGAACACAAGGCTGTGTTTTTCCCAAGGATCTTGTGTTGCTAAATGATGACACAATGCTGTTGTGTTAAGACACAAGGACAAGGGTATTCTGAAAAAACTCTTGCAAAATTACCTTTGTCTTCCTGCAAATACCAAAGCTTATGGGAAGAAAAGCTCACTAGCATGTCATAATGGTGCAGTTTTCTGCAATATTTTCAGAGTATTAGCTGATGATCTGAATTTTGTCCAAATCATCTTTGAGACAGGCTTTAGTGTCTATTACATCTAACCATGCTTTTTTCTCAAAGGATCTTTTATGTTGCAAATAATTCTTAACTTTTTAGCTTCAATTTTAGGGAGAATGTGATTTTATGGCTTCAAGCATGTAGTTCAAGCCTCAATTTGCGTGTCCAGGGTTTGAACATGTTGGTATTTTTCTAGTCATGGAAAAGATCTGGAGTTTCTCCATTGGGAGCAGCCACAACTAAGTAGTAAATGCAATTATTTGAGCAGTGTGCCCATTTGTCAGCAAAGCAGGTGCTAACAGCAGTCACACTGGAAGTCTCTGCTGGCAGTGTGTGCTGCTGGATTTTAATAAAGAAAACAACTATTAATGGCCACTCACTCAGCCATTCATTTTGGGTAGAATAAAGACAAGAATACGATTCTAAGTAGAATTTTTTCATTCTAAGTAGCATTATCATTAGAGGAAATATATATATGCTTTTCTTCACATGAAATTCCCAAACACTTCCAGCTACAAATTTTCAGAAGTGGTGCAAAGAACAGAACATATGGATCTGTAGAAACGCTGCTAAATATCTCCTTTTCTAATTTAAAAAATAATTACAGAATTTTAGTGAATATTTAGGATTATAAAGTGTTTTTTGATGTTTTAATAAGACATTCCAATTACTAATAGGGCAGGATAAATTCATTGATCAAGACCAATTTGGATAAATTCCTCTAAATCATATCACCCAAATTTATTGTCATTCACATCAATTGATCAGAATTTTTTTTAATGGCTTCTTTGTGAGACTTTTGATGTTTTTTCTCTCAAGCCAGTTCTTTTTTCTACCATGAGAATCTAATGAAAATTACATCCTGCTGTACTTTTAGGTTAAATTCCATTTTTTCAGAAAAACATGAAATACAGTATTTCAGAAATGTCAGAGAAGTTACAAATGGCTTTACAAAGAGTAATTGTAAAAGTGTGTTGGAATTCCCTGTAGTTTTTTTGACTTAGTCGTTAAATTTCCTTTTCACCAGGGGCTTAGAGATCTCTACACAAATAAAGTCTGTCTACAATAAGATTTAATCTGTAACTCTTTTCTCAGTCAATACCTGTGCAGCATCAGAATAATGTTACTTGTTTGGCATTCGTTATGTTTGGAATTTGTTATGTAACATAATGTTAATGTTTATGGCATTCCCTAATCAACAGCTGTACTCATTGACTTGGGAATTAATTAATATTCGAAAAGACTGTGAGTCAGATTTTGGAAGTTTCTGGCACGAAATTAATCAATCTGATTTGTCATCTGACTGTGCCTTTCACCCTTGCCAGGGTCCCCCCAGTGTCAGAGTCAGTGTCACTTCCCTGCTCTGCTAGCACTGCTGCAGGCTGATGCCACTAGAGGAAGTTTTGACCCCTATCCTACCCCAGATGCTTCCTGGTGCAGTCTCCTGCTGCTCCCAGACATGATTGGCAAAATCATCCACTCAGCTGTGAAAAAGCTATAGGGATAGCTAAAGGGATAATGGGGGTCGTAGGCACAGACTTACCAGTTAATGCTGTTCAGACTCCACAGTGACAGTGCCATGCGTTCACATTGTTTTCCTATCTACTTCCAGAGCTCCCTGATTTTATCATGTCCTTCAACAGGCAGAATATACATTTTGTGTGCCTCTAAACAAAATGGTATTTTAAAATTCTGTCCTGAAGAGAGTAACCTTTAGCCAAGTCTGTCAGAAAATAATTTATTGCCCTAAGTTTTGGATTAAGTTTAGAAACAGAGGAAAAATTCACCTTGAAACATGTAAAAATCAGCATTCAGTGCATTTCATGGTTGTACAAAGTGTTTTTAGCTGCTATGTAGAAATATGAAGAAGGAAATTACAGTGGCTCTTTGTGCAAAGGTTGTGGCACTGTAACTTAAAAGCCGTTTACAAGCAAAATCGACATTGCAGATTTACTGAGCCATTAATGTTTGCACAAAACATACTTAAGTTGTCATTCTTTGGTGTCATTGCTCTTTTGCTTGGGTAGATTTATCTGTTTGGCAGATGACTATCAAATGGGTTATCACTTTAGCAGTATGCAGACCGGTATGCAGACCAGTACTTTCCACTTCTCCTTCATTATGGGTTTTCAGCTGAGTTAGAGATAGTTGTGTATCTCCATCCTCAGCTTTTGCCTGCCATGCATGCTTCAGCTCTTAGAATATATACTAAATGTTTTTGACAAAGAGATGCAGATTTGAACATAGGGAATAAAATGTGATGTGATTGCCAACAATGGAAACTTTCACAGTTTTCAACAAATTCAGTCAGGACTAAGGCCAATTCTCTAAACCTGCCTGCTCTAGGGCTATTTTTGTAATGTTTTATTTATTAATAGCATTCGGTATTGTTCTGGTTTCATTGCTATTGTATAGAGCTAAGTTAAAGTTGTTTGGGGGTCTTTTTGTTTGTTTGGGTTTTAGTTTTATTTGGTTTGGTTTGGTTTTTTGGGGGGTTTTTCGTTTTTTTGTCTTTCAAGCATTGTGTGCTGTAAAGAGAACCTAGTGTTAATGAAGACTGTTCTCAATCTCTGATTAGTATTTGAACTCCCAGGGTAAGGGAAATCTAGCACGTATCTCCTTGCTGTGTTAGCTCCAGTGACAAGTCTGTCTTCAAAGGTTTGCAGCCTCTTCCTGTCTCCTGTCTCCTGACCCTGGCTGCCCTTTCCCACATCATGTCAAAATTTGACTAGCTCTTCTGTGCTAATACAATTGTTTGTGGACTGTGCTGTGGATGGGATCACTGCACTAAGCTGACTTAAGAAATTGATTATTTACTTTGATTAGTGATCCAGTGTGCAGCCGCACAGTGGCACATTGATGAGGGCAGCAAGTAGTGGAACTTAGAGAAACATTTGACTCTACAGCCACAAATATAAACTACAAACCAGACTGGAAACACTAACAAGTTGTACTCTGATAAAAGTACTTTATGAAATCTGATTGCTGACTGGGTCAGGACACCTTAAGAAACAAATGAAATGGAATGTGCAAGTGACATATGTCATAGCAACTGTTTACCCGCAGACTGCATTCAGACTGCATATATGACTTTAATTCTTTTGTTTATGTATCTTTTTAAATACTGCCTTTGCAGCTCTGATTTTCAAGTTTTGTCCTTTTTTTAGGGTAAGATTAATAAGTCAGCCCTCAATATATGTCCCTTTCCTTTTCATACATCCAGTAAAATATTTTTCAATGTGGCTAATAGACGTGAGTTTTATTAACTTTAAATTCTGAAGAAGGCTTATAGGACCAGTGCTATTGTCCCATTTTGACTACAACTACAAAATATCTTGTTAGAATTTTTTGACTGTTTCTTTTTGCAAATGCTTGGGAATCCATGCTCATCATTCTTCCCAAGATGTTCTTCTTTCTGTTATTGAAGAAATACAGAAGTCTACCAAATGAATTTTTAGAACAGGATTATTACTTTTCTGAATACTTAAAACATAGTCTAACTAGGGATATTCAGCGATTATTTGAGTGCTTTCTTAAATTTCTTATTTTGCATTAGAAGTCTTTTCCAAGTATATAAAAACACAGGATCTAAGATGTTATGCAATGACTAATATAAGAATGCAGCAAAAGGAAATAATACTAGTTCAGAGAACATATTTTATAGCACAGGGACTCTTATAATTGTAAAGGCAAACTTAATCTCTTCAGGAATATTTCAAATGTGTGACTTTAATGTTCTAACAGAAATAGACATATGTTTCAAAACAAAACAAACCTCAGCCCAATGCTAAAGTTTGAAAATGAAAAGGTAAAGTAGCTATCATCACTGGATTAGTTTCCAGATAAACTTCCTCCAGACACCTGAATGACAGCTCCAAAGAAAAAAAATGGCTTTCATAGCTGTGAGTGTAAGAGGATCCAGAAACCACTGAGGAGCATCTGAGAAGGTAAGCTATTCTGCAGATGCTTACACCCTTTTTCAGCTGGATGACACTGAAAGAATTTCACATAAGAAGTTATGATGGAATCATCTAGTTAAATACAAATACTTAATGCAAGAATTGCATTTCATGTTCTATTTGTAACATAGTCTTCCAGATTTTTACTTCCAAGCCTGACTTGTCTTGTAAACTACATTTTGTCTTTCTTTCACTGTTAATTTAAATAAAAGGCCAATCTGGGTAAAACTGGTAAATTTAGGGCATAATATCTGGAAGTGAGAGTCCTAATAGAACTGCAAGGAGATGCAAATGTAAACCAGCTGATATATCAGAATCTGGCTAATTTTGCTAAGATTTTTTAAATCAGTGTCAGGCTGTTCTATTAAACCTATGAAATTTAAGCATGTCTAAGGTAAAAACTCACTTTCCTGACAGAAAAATAATCTACGTATCTTCCTCCACATGCAGACCTGTAGGTTGGTATACAGCATGAGAGCATACTCATGTGGACATTGTGCAACCTCCTTCCTCAGTAAGGCACTTAAGCACTTAAATGTTAGTGTTAGTCATAAGTAAGTACATTGCAGAAGAGTTTTTTCAGCAATAATAATAAAGAAGGTGAATAACTTCTTTGATTCTTTTAATCCTAGCATGCCAAAGCTAAATAGTAAACTAAACATTCATGAAAGATTCATCACTTACGAAATTAGTATCTTCTTATATTTCAGTGGGTGAAACTTCACCAGCACCATCCATTCAGTGACAAAGAGGATGATATTGTGGTGTGCTTCATCTTGAACCACTCAGCCTCCAGACGCTCTCCTGTATAGGGAGCACCTGCAGCAGCCCTGTGAAATATCACAATGACCAAACAGGACAAGTCAACAGAAGGAAACGGTAATTACAAATATAATTATGCAACTTAAGCACATATTCATTTTCTGCATGTAGCTCAACAGTGTGCAAGTTTTGGTTTTTTCTACTTCTTTTTAATATAAAATCTTGTTAGTCACAATTCATTATCTTTTGTTCAATGATGTGTCTTATTTGGAATTTGCTAGTTGTAGCATGGTAGTGTGGCTTTCCACTGATTAGTAAATCAAAAGATTGTGACCACAGCCCTGTTACTTGTCTTACATTTATATGTGGTTTGTAGGAAAGACTAGGAAAACAGTGTTATTTTGTGGCTTCTCTAAGGTGCACAAAAACAATGCCTTCTTTTCTTATAGCTTTCAATATTTAGTATGAAATGTCGAACTTTCTTTACAGTAAGATTAACAATATTTCCATAGTGATACTATACTGTTCTAGATCTAAGAAAGGTTTTTGTAGGATAATAATGGCTAATGGCTTGTATTGGCAATGTGCAAGGCAAGTCTAATATGGGAAGTGCTCTCAGCTCTCATGAGCAGTACTACTCTTTCTAAAGCAACGATCTCTGTTGTATGCAACAAGCATGATATTTCTTATTGTCAGCATGGAAGAAAACTTCCAGGGGTCTTATTCTTTAGCTCTTGCTAAGTACCAGGGCTGGTACTACAAACCAGGTCTTTCTAGATTTTTAATCCATAATTGGAGCACTCAATAGTAAGAAAATATGTTCTACTACTATTGAAAATAGCAGAAGGGACTGCTGAGCATTTTGACAGAGTATAACACACCATTCATTTTAGAAGTCCATCCCATTTTCTTTCCTTTTATTGTCTGATCTCCTCTGTTATTTTTCTTCACCCCGATTTTTTTCTACAAGACCCTTTACTGACCAATTTAATTTTCAAGCAGTATATGCTAATGGATCTCATTTTGACATAAGAGAATCACAGAATTTAATGCAGCATAGGCAAAATCCTTAATGGCTACAAAAGAATTTTTATCTCCATAAGAAACATTGTGAGCATGACCATAAAACATATATATTTTTATATGCATTTATAATGAACAAATTCTAAGACTAAAAGGGTTCTAAGTTTGCCATAAACATCTGCCTTTTACTTGAAAATAGCTGAATTGTATGGTGATTCTGTGACTTTATTATTAATTCAAATTATAGAGGATATAATTCCCATGGCAAGTCAATGCTGCACACTTTTTACCTGGAGAAGGTAAAGAATTTTGTTGCGGAATCATGATCACTCTTTGACACTTTTTTAAATGAACATTTATCTTGTATATATAATTTACAATAAAATCTAACAATGACAGATACGCGTGTATTTGGAGATGAGATCATGTGAGTAAACTTAGGACTGCATTCTGATTTCAGAACACTTGAAAACTCTATTACAAGTAACTATGAGACACTTTCAGAATGCAGTTCTCAATCCACTTCTAACTTAAAAAGTTCCAAGGGCTGGAGTTATGCAGCACAGAGTTCAGGAACTAATCTAGTTGCAGTTTCTTTCCAGGAGGGTTTGTTTCATCACTGCTGATAGTCCTGAGGAATATTCTTGCAAAACTTTCAAATAATGCATTTTTGCTTTTTGATATCTTTATCACCAGTGAAACCATTCTTGGTTTGGTGATTCTTCTTGTGTCATAACATGCCTGCTGCTAAGTCTAAAGTAGTAGAAGATGTATGGTTCATTATACTGAGTTCATGAATGTGAACTCATTGTTCCTGGCATCTCATACAGGAAAAGACAACCTTGGCCAAAAATCTTCAGAGTGGATTTCTGAAAGGGAGCAGTTGAAAAGTGCCTATTACCTTCTAAATATAGTAAAAAGAATATATGATGAGCTGGTCAGCTCTAGTTATCAACCTTTAAAGAGCCTTATTCTCATGAGATAGCAAGAAATAAAATTGCCTTCAGATTCACTAAGAACATTTGTAACTTGAACATAAACTCTTTTCTCCATATTATCAAGTGTTCTTCCCATTTTAACAGTATTATTAGTGAATGACAACGAGCGAAATAAATCCCATTTCAGAACTAGAAAAGGCCAGACTGGTATGGTTTACTGCAGTCTCAGACTTCTCAGAGTGCACTGAACACTTAGTATTCTGACCCTAATTCTTGCAGTAAAGACTGCAACAAAAGTGAAAAATTGCCCACCACTACACCATTGTGTGATGGAGACCAAATGCAAGTGTCACGTCTCCTTGTTGTTTTATTGCAGTAACCAATGGATCCTGCAAGTTTGTAATCTCTCTAGCCTTGGATAAGGCAAAACACTCCGAGGTAGATCTTTGTCAGGCACAGGTACGGGAACATAGGTGTATCCACAGAGATGGAGTAAGATACAGAGGCCTGGAAATTTTTGTGCATGTCTCCCTGAAGGGGGTGAAATACTGTGGGGCTTCTCACTCAGTTGTCTTCCTCCTCTACCTTTTGTAAGCTTTATAGCCGTAAAATCAGATTTGGCCTAAAATACTTGCACGGAAATCAAGCAATAAGCAACTTATTTATCCCTGAAGGGAAGATTAGCCTAGAAAAATTCCTGACTCACAAACTGAGAGCCAGCTCAAACCTTGCTATGTGTGAGTACAGCCGAGAAGGAAACTGGGAAGAGGAGAATGTAATCAGATGATGTGCCCCATGCTAGCTACAGTGTCAACATGACCTATGTTAGATCAGTCTCTGTCCTTTCAGTAGAAAATCAGTAATTTTTTCTTACCAATTAAGAAAAAATGAGCTATTTATGGATGTGAATTGAATGGATTTCATTTGCTCCCTGTGGTGCCCAGGTGCAGTTTTCAAATACTGCGTGGGTTACAACTAGGTGGGCAAATTTTCTTTGCTGCAGAGAGGGAAAACTCATTTCCCCTGAGACAATTTCTGGAAACTCTTTAGCCATATAGGCTTTCAGGGCACAGCATGTACATTAGTAAGTCTTCCAAGATCCTGGTGTCATTATGACATTGTAGCATAAATATTCTGCCTACTTTAGTATTTATGATATTGCCAATTTAGGTGGGAAAAATAAGCAATATATTAGACAGTTTCTGTGTAGCTGAATAGTAATTATATCTTACTTTATAAATTCATAGCTACTGCTGGTCAGGGTACATTTTTTGAGTTGTGTAATTTTTATTTTTGTTCATTGGAAGTAAAATTTGTGACACTTACTGGGAAAAACAGAGGAAAAATAAAGCATGGTCTCACATACTGAGTGCTATGGTTGCTCTATAAATGTAATTTTTATTTGAGATTTCTGTGTTTCAAGCTCTCATCTTTTGTGCCCAAGGTGGGCCAAGGTGTTCTTCCCAAAGTCTGGAAAGAGACTAAGAGTATGGGGTCTCTAGTGTTATGGTCTCAAATCTTGGATGTTGAAGTCTGCACTAATTCACTTTACAACATTCTGTGATATCTTGATATTTGATTTGTGGTGTATTTCACCAGAAGGGTGTTACTTCTAGTGATATTTATTGTTACAGAAGTGTTGTGAGATACTCTCATGTTTCAATGATCAGGAAGAATAATTTGGAAGTGTGCGTAAATATGTACAACTGAATATTACAAAACTCTTCCCTCTTTTTGACTAGTACTTAACAGGCATTTATTGTCTAATACAATCTTGCATTTCTGACATTTCCTTGTGTTGGACACTCGGTTTATTATCCATGTAGGCTGATGTCCTTCCAGCACTGAAAAGATGTGGTCCAATTCAGAGGAAAACACAGTAATTGCTTACAAGGCTCTGTTGGTAGATGATCCATTTAACTGGCTTGACAATTAATTAATAAAGTAGGAATTTATTTTATGACATATATAAAAAGTCACACAGCATTTTTTGATATACAGGTTACTTTGCATTCCACTGAATTTTTTGTAGCATCAAAATGCAGAGTTGCTTAGCAGCAGTCAGCTTTACACAGTAATAGTGGGAGCACAGATATTACAAGACTGGGCCATGTTGTACGAATTAGTTTCAAGAATGATTATCCCTCTCACAGTGAAAGATCCTGAAAACTATGTCAGTACAGAATAAGTTTTAAAAAATCCAAAGCATGAAATCCGGGTAGTAGCTTCTGATAGGAGGTGTATGAACAACTTGGGAAAACAAGGTAAGGATAAAACAATCCTTATGATCTACTAAATAGACACCTCATAGAACAAAGACTATGGTGTTATGCATTTTTTTCTGTCCTTCGTTTCCTCAGCAGCCAACATGTCAATGTTTGGAGCACTCTCCTGAGCTGTCTGATATTCTGCCTTGTGGCTGTGACTTACAGGTTAGTCTGAGCCCATATTCAGGACACCATCTTTAAGTCTTGTAGTCTTATATTTGGCTATAGTCTAAATAAGACTTCAGGTAAAATGATAGCTTACTTAGATTACACTATCACTGCCCTTAATCTAGAAAGATGAGAAAGTTTCCCTTAAACAGCTGTGAAAAAAAAAAATAAGAAAGTGATTGGATTTCCTAGAGTAAAAGGACTTATGGACTATATCTTCAAACATACTTAATGATCTATATGCAAATACAGATCTTGTCATTAGGACAAGATGATGTATCCTGGAAGATGTAGAAGTTGAGCTTTTGCTCTGGGTCACACTAACTCAAGTTAGCTGAGTCAAAGGCTGCTATTAGACTATGAATATTAATGATGTGAAGATAAGGGGTTCTATCAACCCTCTTCTGGAAAAATTAGTAATTCTAGACAGTGCTTTCGTGATACTTAGTTATTTTTACAGGAGGATTCACTGAACTTTTGATAAGTGGGATCACACGATCTGTTTAAATATTCCCTCAATATATGATTTTCCCATATAGTGAGGATTTTGTTCCTGCAACGAATACTACCATTTAACTTCAACAATCCAAAGCATAAAATATGCATTTCATCTTTCTTTAGGACAACAATACAGTGCCTGAGGAACGTACTCCACTGTTTCTCTATGTTGTGGTTTATAGCAGAACATTTAAATTAACTGCTAAACTGCATTTAGATATAGTGTCATCATGAAGCATAATTTGTGTATTGTTAAAATGCTTCTGCGATAGTTCATTGAGACAGGCTTTCATGCAAGCACCTGAACTGCTCCATTGTGAACTGCCCAGCCTGTTCCTTTCCTCTTTGAAAAGTATCACGGAGTTTATGACCTGAAATAGCTTAATAATAATAATAATAATAATAATCATCATCATCATCATCATCATCATCATCATTAAAGATGGTAATAATAATGTTACATACGGTAATGTATATTTATCTCTTGTTACTCAAATACCCAGCCAGCTATCAACACTGGTCTTTATATATAAAGATATAAATAAATGCAAAACAGACACAAAAACCAGTTATTAATACAGCTTGTCTGAAATGCAAGTTGCCAGGGGTAGCTGTAGTGTGAATGCAGTGTGGGGTGGCTGTGTAGCTTACATGAACCCATGCACGTATGTGGTTCAGGACAATTCTCAGGGGTGGTAAAGATCTTCCAGTCCCTCTCCTCAGTGATTTTTTTCTCTTCTAAGCAACATGAACTGCTATCACAACTGTCACAAGTCAGTAACTTTTAGTTCTACCTTGAGCTTGAGCAAAAAGCTCCCTGCATGCATCTATGTCCTAGCCAAAGATGTGGAAGAGGTCTCTTATTTTGTAGACACACTGGAATGAGAAGAACACACCTCTAACAGTCTTCATAGTAACATAGCTTATCTCTATGTGAAGTTCAGTTTGGAGATACAATTTTAAATCTTTGCAGACACAAATTTTGAAGCTGCACTAGTTCTTGCTGGGCATGTTTATAGTACCCACTTTCAGCTGCATAATTCCATGTAATCACTGGTCTTGCTTTCTAGGTTTGTTTTGTGGCAATAGCTATTTCTGTTTGATTTTAGGCTTTTTCTTTATTTTTTAAAAAATCATTCTTTATCACTCATGTACCTGGTAATTTAGATGAAAAAAACCTTTAACACATAGAACTTAACATTCGGATATGCTCACCCTAGCAGTGTTTTCCATGCTTTTTTTTCAAGCACTCTAAAATCTGTAAATTAGCTTAGAATTTTTTCTCAAATTTTCAGTGTAGTAAATCTGTTATCCTTATGCTACTAGAATTAAACAGACTCCAACAGCTATCTTCTACCTTGTTTAAGTCTCTGTGTCTCACAATCCCTTGTCACTGTTATTGTTATGCCAATATGATGTCAACTCAAGATTGGTAAACTTCACTGCTAATGCATGGTCCAGTATATATGATAAACTTCCATTTGTCTGCTGGTTGTATGGCCTCATCAGACTCTGCACTGAGGCCAATCTCTAACCCATAAAGTACTTTTCTTTTCTGGGCATTTCTCTTTGGCCATAGGAGATCAGCCAAAGCATTTGTTTCGATAAGAAATAGTGCCCTAGTGTGGCATGTGAAGTATCTCTTTAGAGGTGTCTGTCTTCATCTTTGCAAGCTTTCATTAGCAACACAATGGTCTTTATCAAAGGAGATCCTGTTACTGTCAGCAGCAGAAGGTATGTGTCCAGGCAGAACAAAGGAACACTTATTGCCACATTTCAATGGTGATATCGAATGACAATATTTTTGCATAATCTTAAAAATCATGGTGCAGATGTTGTAGAAATGGTAGAAAGTGTTAGTTACAATTAAATGTTTTGCATAAGGAAGTTAGACCCAGTTTAAATATGTTACTTAAATTCTAGTTAATAACTCTTTTCCTATAGCTGCACATAGTGAAACAAGACCCTGGATTCCTTCTTGTTTGCAGCCTTACATCTTTTACTCATTTTTTTTGATACTAGGCAAAGTCAAGAAGTTGCCCTTCATAGTTTGCTACAGCAGTCCCTAAATAAACCAATTTGTATATAAATTTTCAATGAGTCACTAGCATCTTAGTAATATTTATAAAAGAAATTGGGGAACCAGGGAATGTGTGAAGAAAGAATATAAAGAAAAATTCAGAAATGTTAGAGATGAATGAAAAAGGAAGATACCTACAGTTTCTTCCCAAAAAAATGCAACTATATGGATCATCACCTATCACCTATCCAGAGGGAAAGCTGGACAATATACACATGGAACATGCAGATTATATAGGTGTGGAATGACTGCTACCTACTTCTACTGTTTCATGGTAATCTCTCTTAGCCTTCTCTTTAATTTCCTACTATCATCTATTTCTGTAAATACCACTGATGTATCTAAAGTGCTTTCCCATGCGTAAAAGCTCAAGGATACCTTAAAAGAGCCCATTAGAACCTGGCTTCTCAGATATTGCTTCTGAAGAAATTTTGCTAGGGAATATCAGTAGCAGTTTCAGAAATAACCCGTTAAGTAATATGTCCATACCAATGTATTCAAAGAGCACATTAATTAGATATTAATTAGATATTATGATATATATAATACATGAGAGTATTTTAATTTATTCTCTATAAATCCATGATTGCAGTTTCAAAGTGTACCAGGCAAATGAAGTGGATAATTTTCTACTTATTGATGGGTAGCGCAGACACTGTCTCTTGTTGAACTTACAGAGAATGAAAAATTAAGCAAGAGATCCACTCCAAATCAAAGATGTTTCTAAGGAGACTCACTACAATCTTCTATAAATAGACTATCCCTCTAAAGCCTTCAATGTTAAAATCATCTCATGCGGTAGAGTGGTAGAATAGGATTGTGGTAGAGATGGATCAAGTTTTGTCACTGTGCTTAGAGATTTGGTTGCTGGAACTGAGAGTAGGTCTTCTCTTTCTTCTGGAACTGCACTCTTCAGCTATGCTGCAGCTCTGGATCTTCATGCCCTCCAGTCAGTCAAATCACAAAATGATTCTTTCAGTATTTTTTAATCTCAGTCAGTGTTTGATCTTTCATGTTTAAGAAAATCTCAGAGAATTTTCTGAGAAGCATTTTCATCCTTGTTCTCCAAATTTTAGGGTATTTTTAGCATCCTCCTTTCCTATATATTTCTTCCATGAGAAAGAGTTCTTCCCAGCATCCCTTTGAGGTTTATTTATCTGAGTGCTGAAGGAAAGTGTAACTGTTTTTTCTATCTTCATTTACCTCTTGAAAACTATTTGCCATGTTCCAAAAAGCTGGGTTTGTAAAATGTTGTAAAGAAATATAAAGCAGTAATTGCCAAGAATTTCTTGAAAGCCCTGCATTCCTAATGATTGATCTACTCTTCACATGCACTGGCCTTTCTTTTCATTTCACAGATGGAAGTGATGACAATGAAGAAGGCAGTGCAGTTGAGAATGAAGAAACTGTCAAAGGAACAGGTCAGTAATGTGGATTATTTTGAGGCCAGACACAGATGCTTTCTGATTATTCATAAGAATGAAGGAGGAAGAAAGGTCTCCTTCTGACATACTCCCATTCTCTCATGTGTTTTTAATTTTTTTAATCAATCACAAATAAAGGGAGGAAGAGAGCAACACCAAGAACCAGAAGGGGACGTGCCAGAGGGAGAGATAGGCATGGTGATGAGGAGGATGAGGATGATGAAGATGGGACAAGGAGAGCTGGGCATCGCAGGCACAGAAACCGTAGACGAGGACGACCAGCTGGAAATGAGGCCAGTGATTCTGATATGGAACCTGCAAAATCCAGAAAGAACCAGGAAAATCAGAAATCCAAGGAAGATGATGAAGAAGAGGAAGATGAGAAAGGGGGTAAAAGTGGGAAGGGTAAAAATGAGAAGGAAGTGGACAAAAAGGCTGATAAAAAAGGGAAAAAAGAAAAGGCCAACAAGAAGAAAAAAGACAAAAAGAAATCAGGATCAGGGTAATGAAGTTACTTTTTTTCTTATAATAAAACCATAGTTATCTTACATAAAACCTGTTTTCATTTATAACTGTGAAATACCAAGAGTCAATATGAGTCCCTTGTGACAGCCAAATTAGAGCTGGACAGATATTCTTTCCTCCTGCAATGAGGAAATGCTGGCTGAATGAAATGAAAACTTTCCAGAAAATCATATCTAGTTATATCCTAAGTTTATGAGCTGTTTTCTAGAGAAAACATGTCAGAGGAGAAGTGAAAGTGGTGGACAGAGGTGATAACAGGTGAGATCTGCCCCGCTTTTTTCTTTCCGCAAAACTGAAATGCCCCAAACCCCAAGCTGATAACCCTCCAAGAAAGCCAAGTTTTATTTTCAATATAGAACTAAAATCTTGATGCTTCTCAGAAGATCATATTCTTGTTTCTCAGACAGCTTTGAGCCATATTTTTAAGGTCAGTGCCAAAATTTCAAGAACTCAGAACCAAAAATTGAGATGAGATTTTCCAGTCTGTCTCCCACTCGCTTCCTCTGAAATGTCACTTTACAACTTTTCAAAGCATCTAATACCACCTGGGGTTTTTGGAAGACTCCAATGACAGGGAGCACTTCAGAAAAATATTTCTACTTCTCTGCCATCCTAGCATTCCCTTGTTCCTTGTCCGTTCTTGTGCTTTTGAGGGAAGAAGCCCCTGGGAGCAATGTATAAGGGAGCAAATGGAGCTAGGCACACTTATCTCAGTGGAGGGGAAGAGAAACTCCCATTCCTCATTCAGCACTTTTTACAACTCTTTCTGTTCCGAGAGGCATCACTGGAGAGCACAGCAGGAGTAAAAGGAAAGAAAAAAATACAGTGAGATATGCTGTTGTATTAATTTGTCTGTGATCCCATTTCTGTATATTTCTACTTCACTTCACTTCCTGATGAGAATGGCTAAAATCTTTTTTCTGCTGGCTCTTCACTATGGTGGCAATTATACTCCTGTACCCAGTTTGCTGTACTCATAGAGCAACAGTCCTGAATGTGCAAACCTATGTTCCTTTGTTTATTGGTTTCTTCATTGTAAACGTTTACTCAGTGTTAATTAAAAAAGGTCACTGAAAATAGAAAATTGAATGAGGGCACAAAGTTTTTCATTTCAAAGTTCTTAATATTAAAATACTTAAATTTTGGGCTAAATAACTAGAAATTGATACCTGGAACAAGACCTTGTTCTTAAAGTAGTAAGCCTATCAACATTTGAGGAAAAATTGAGGACACACTAGAAGATAACTCAAGAATATTGTATTTTTAGACTTTTACAGGAGCTGCTGAAAATACTTCAGAATAGTATTTTAAAGTATATTCAAAAGAAAAAATGAAATAATGTAAAAATGAAGGATAGCAGGCTGGTGGTCTGTTTGGCTGTGATCCAGACAAAGGATTTGCCAAGCTTCAGGAAAGAAAAGAAGGCTGGCAGTATAGAATACAGCCGGTCTAGCAAGTCCATGAGGACTGTCCTGGGACAGGACCTATCACAAAAAATACTCTCTACTGTTTAAGCATAGACCTTGCTGATGCAGTTTTTTAATTGCCAAGGTGTTTCAGCATGAAATAGCATTAAAAGAGTGAAATCAGAAGTTGAGAAACAAAACACCAAAAAAATTTCCCCACATTAAAAGAAAAAATGAAACAATTTGACAGAGAGATAATGTTGTATTTACTGCTGTCATTGTGGCCTTTGCTAAACTTAGCAACATTGCCCATTTTGGTGAGGTCACAGTACGTCATTAGAATCTGCTGCTTCATGGTCTGTACTTTTCATTTAAATCAGATAAATCTCTTCACACACTACTTTTTCTACCTAAAGGACATAAGCGAATCCTGGAAGAACTCTGAATTGATTTGCAGAGTTTGTTTAGTTGTTTTGGTTTTATTAAAACTTAAATATTCTGCTCTTGTTTTATTTGTGGTAGTGAGTTTCACAGGGTGATTCCATGATGAAAGGAGTTCTTTCTTGCTGGGTTTTAAATCTTCTGTTCTTAGATGTTAGTGGTTGTTGGTGAGGCTGATTGTTACCTGTAAATGAGGGTTTGAGGAGGGTCTACTCTACACTGTTCATAATCATCATCCCCAAAATACCAATGATAAATTGCTCCCTTAGTCTCACTCTGGGGATCTGATTAATGGATTAAAAAACCGTTTAGTTCTTTACTGCCTTGTTTCATTTTGTCCGACTGATCTTAGAAACTGTGTGCAGTCACATGAGGAAAAAAAATTGTTAGAAAAGGAATTCTATTTTTCCTATTGCATAGCTCTATCTGTGAGTAGATAAACTGACCTTTATTAGGTTTACTTGAGAGTATAAAACTTATGCAAAAGCCCAGAGGTACACGGAAGGTTAAGGCAGTACAGACACTGTTACTTTTTGCTAAGTGAACAGCACTAACTGAGAGGCAATGCTATGGGGATTACCCATAAAAATAGAATTTACACAAAAACCTAGAAAGAAAGGTTTCAAACTTAGTCAAATTTATTTAATTGTCACGCTATACTCTCTAAGTCGTACCAGTCTTATCCTGTAATGTCCAAGCTCAAAGAAAACATTTTCATCCTAATTTTTACTGCTAGAAGCAGAAGTAATGAGAAAAGTAGTTTACATCCATAAAGAGAAGATGAAACTAAAACCAAAACAGAGATGTCTAATAAAGTCATAAAACCAAACTACAGATGAATAGAATGAAGTCCGTTATGTATGTAACTTGAAGAAGCAGTCATTTCAAGAGTTCTATTGACTTAGATGTGTATTGAATTGGAGCCAAGGAAGATGGGGGCTTGATGTCATGTTATTTACTGACACTTTATGCTGTATGTTAGCCTGCAGGTCACAATGAACCCTTCTGGACTTCAAATGTACGAATCAAAACCTTTTATGAAAGGCTAAGACTTTTGGTTGCAGAAGACGGAATTTTGAATTCCTGACTTGAATAACATGGGGTTCCACCTCTTGAGCTAAAGGGGAAAAGTCTGCTGTTACTGCACCAAGTTTGGCTGCATAATACAAACACACTAGAAAATCCTGATTTCTTAAAAAAACTCTGAAATTTGGATTTTTTATTATTTTTCTGGTTCCAAAGGAAAGTGAAGAATGGAAGATGGGATCTATTTCTAAAGACAAAAAAAGCAGTAGTTGGTAAAGGGCACAAAGTCCATTTTATCCCTACCTGATCTCTCGTGTTTTGTTAAGCTTCCTTTTCTCCATAAGCTCACTGCATCAGGACAAAGCCCTCATATTTCCCACCCTCTCTCTGCAGCATTGTAAACCACCATATTCCAGCTTTGCATAACCCAGCAATCTTCCATCAAAGGAAATATTTAATATCAGGCATGTCACTCTGCTTTGTAAAATGCAAAGCAGTTAATAGAAACAATGGATTCTGAGCTCTCTCAAACCAGACTCTTTTAACCCTTTCGTTCTTCTTGAAGGCATGACTCTCTTTGCATTCTCCCTCAAAATTTTATGCACAAATCACTTTGTTATCCTCTATCCATTTGACTTCAGTTTTCTCAACTCGCTCTTCACAATACTGGTATGACAATAAATAGATGTGGTGTTCAGTAGCAGTTTTTCTTTATGTAGGTTTAAGTTTTCTGTGATACTGTTTTTTATCATGTGAAGCCTGAAAGTATAAGATTGATGGGTTCAACTTTCTAAGGTGACAGTCTATTCAGTATGGATCACAAAGATTCTCTGAGCATTGGAGCACCTCTCCTACGAGACAGGTTGAGAGAACTGGGATTGCTCAACTTAGAGAAGAGAATGTTCTGGGGAGATCTCACTGTGGCCTTCCAGTGACTTAAGGCAGCTTATAAAAAGGAGGGAGAAAGACATTTTACATGGCCAGACAGTGACAGAACAAGAGGCAAAAGTTTTAAACTGGAAGAGAACTGCTTTAGATTAGATATTAGGAAGAAATCTTTTACTCAGAGCGTGGTGTAATACTGGAAAAAGTTGTTCAGAGAAGCTGTGGATGCCCCACAACTGGGGAGCATTGAAGGCCAGGCTGGATGGGGTCCTGAGCAACTTAATCTAGTGAATGGCATACTTGCATGTCAGGGAGCGTTGGAGAGAGATGGTTTTTAAGGTCCCTTCCAACCCAGACCATTCTATGATTCTATGTCTCTATGATAATAAACAGCATTTTAGCCTTTAATAGCAGGGTGACACACAGCTATGACAGCCTCTTTCTTTCCTATGCTAACTTCTGTGTGTCTGAAAGTTTTCAGCTCCTCCCCTAATTTTTTGCTATTATTAAGTATATTTTATGAAGACTATAGGTAGATGACCAATAAGAAATTCATATTTTCCTGTGTTTCAAAAAGTATTTTGTTTTTATTTTATTTGCTTGCTTTGAGTCTTATGAATATTCTTACTGGTAAACCCTTGTGTCATTTATGTCATTTAGATCTCTAAAAACACTGTTTTGGTAGAAAAAAAGGTTTATAATTTTTAAATTATCCAGGAGATAGAACCTATGCATTAGGTAATGAATCGTTCAGGGCTCACATCAGGTTTCAGATATCAAACTCTCAGAATGGTGAAGTATAAGCAAAAGAGTCTGAAAACTACTTGCTTGATAAAGTCTGAAAGAATTGGTCCCCAAACAAGCCAGAAAACCATTAAAAAAAATACAAACCAAACCAACCTGCAGTACAGTTTTAAATAGTCAGAAAACAAACAAACAAACAAGCAAACAAATAAAAGAAGCTAAAGAAAACACAGCAAGAACAAATAGAAATGCATCAATCTGCTAGTACCAAGACGTCACTTAGTGGTACTTGTCGCTGTCAACTCTTTTAGGGCAGAAAGTCAGAATCTAATGATTTCCTTTTTATTATTTTCCTGTTTGCTGGCATAACAAGAGCAAACACCTGTTGCTAATGAATTACTACATACCATTACATGAGATGCAAGATTTCTGACAGAAAAGGGTACCTATGCAGATTTTAGGAGAGTGAATATTGTTTTAATCGGCAGTTCTTTGCAAAGATACTGCAAACTGATGTATGGATAAGTTCAGATCACAGACACAACATATCTGGAGATGCCATTACAATTGCATCTCCTTCCCTTGAGTGCTTGCTGCTTTCTCGTGGTCTTGCTGCAATGTGGCTTTGAATTCTTCCTGTCTGTGAAATGTTATTGCCTTGCTAAGTGCATGGGCTGTTATTTGGTATTTAAATTTGTCTTGGCTCTGGCTGTAGTGTCTCTTCTTTCTACTGTGACACACTAAAGTGAAGGAGTTCACTTTTATGGCTGCAGTTACAGCATCCTCACTTCACCATGGTGGGTTTGGGTTGGACTCATAGGAGGCTAGTTACAGCTGCAGGAAAAATCAGTGACTGTCAGATGTTACCCCAAGAGTGCTGCCCACTGTCCCTGAGATGCTGAAGGTGTAGTGCTCTGCACTTTGTGTGCAGGCTTTTCTTTTCACACTAAAATTAATAACAAGTGTAAATGAAGTGTGTCCTTCCTTCTGTGCAAATGTGGAGGTGTTTATCTAGTCTCAAATTCAAATGAAATTAACACAAAGTATGTTTTTCTGTGAAAACTTTTGTCCTATCTGAGTTTTGATGGTATTTTTTGTTTCTGCTTTTGCTTGAAGCTCTGATTCTGAATCTGAGGAGGAACCAATTACAGAGGAGGAACTGGCCAAGCTGAAAGAAGAGGTAGAAGAAAAAAAGAAACTCATTGCCACACTACGAAACAAGCCATGGAAGATGAAAAAGAAGTTGTCTGTCCTTAAGTATGGTTTGATTTCCATAATGGATATGTGCTATCCTGCTCTACACTGTTTTTCTGAATTTTCACTTTAGTTCTGGACCTACTCACAAAATTAGCTTCAAACCACCTCTAATCTCTCTTCCCTAGGATGTGTTGTCACAGTAAATGGAGATAAATGGTGTTGCAGATCAGTGCTTTCTTGTCTCTGTAGAGCTGAAACCAAATATGGAAAGCTAATATCTTTTTGTTTTCAGAATTTTCCTTCCATGCCAGTGCAAAATATTTTCCTTTTCTTCAATTAGGTTGATGTTGGTAAATTCTTCCATTGCTAAGATTAATATCTCATTAATATTTCTCAGAAAAATGATGCAATTTCTAGATTACCTCAAGATTGCTGGGGAGAGCAGAGAGGATTTATCTCCTAGTCTGACTTTTAGGAAAGAAAAACTTTTTAACTTACAGAAAAGCAAACTGGTTGGAAGCAGAACTTGGACTTTCATTCATTTTTATGTATGCCACATAGGAAATTGTATTTTGCCCTAGCAAACCTATGGTTATATTTACTTGGAAGCCAAAAATGAAGTATACATTTACAGTTAAATTTCCACCAAGCACACGAACTGGGTAAATAGAGAGAACTTTATTCTTTTGACAAAATTCTTGTGCTCTCCTGTTTTGGATAACTCATTCACTGCAGCAGTACCCAAATACCAGCAAAACATAGCTAGCAGAGAAAGGATAGTCTGTCCTGCAGAGAGATTTTAATATGGACAGAAAACACAGTCATATGAAATATGGTATGGAAGGTCTACAGATTTGTCCTTCTAAAAGGTAAGGTAATTTTGGAAAGGGTAAACTTGCATAGAGGTAATGGAAGGAACCAAAGGAGGCAGAAGAGAACAGTATCTAGGAGATGTAAAGTAGAAGCATTGTGAAGGTAAGAGAAATTTCAGAAAATATAAAGCAGCAGAATAGATTTTGGATCTCTATAACTGAAGGATCCCCACGTACATAAACTTAGTACTTGTTTGTATTCTTCCTATGGAGAAAGCTGCTATTTTTATAGCCATTCTTCAATCCCATAATTCCTAGCAATTCCTAGAAAATTTCCTGACTTGGTATGTCCCTTGGACTATTGTTTGTTATTGGTTTTCCATGTAGTGGGTAGCGATGACACTGTGCCATGTAGCTCAAGGATGATCAAGAGACGCTTTGGGCCTTGGGGTATCTGGTAAGGAAAGCTGGCGCAGAGGTCATCTTTTCCTCTGTACTTCCAGTTGTGGGCAGTGATCTTGGAAGAAACAGATGCATCCAGTCTATTAACACAATAATTCACAGAACAAATCCTCCTAGAAGCTCTGCTAAAGCTCTTGGAAGATGGGGAGCTGAATTGAGACAATAAAAACAACTTCAACAAACCTTCTGTGAAGAAGTTACTACATCAGTGAACAAAGGAAGGGCTGTACGTGTCATTTAGATGGACTTCTGTAAGGTTTTTTGACATGGTACCCCACAATATCCTTCTCTCTAAATTGTAAAGATATAGATTAAATGGGTGGGCAGTACGGTTGCTAAGAAATTGTCTGAATGGTCACACCCAAGGAGCTGGTCGTCAATGGGTCAATGTCTGCTTGGACATCACTGACAAATGGTGTCATTTGGTGGTCTGTGTTGGCACCAGTGCAATTTAATGTCTTTATCAATGACATAGATGGAGGAATCAAGTGCACCCTCAGAAAATTTGCAGATGACATCAACCTGAAGGATGAGATGCCATCCAGAGGGACCCAGACAAGCTCAAGAAGTGGGCACATGGGAATCTCATTGGCTTTAACAAGAACAAGTGCTGCAACTTTTTCGGGGCAACCCGCGGCATCAATATAGGCTGGGGGATGAACAGATGGAGAGCAGCCATTTGGAGCACTTGGGGATGCTGGTGGGTGGGAAGTCAAAGAAAAGCCTACAATACAGGTTTGCAACCCAGCAAACCAAACATGTCCTGGGCTACATCCGAAACAGTGTCACCAGTAGGGTAAGGGAAGGGATTCTGGTCCTCTAAACCACTCTTGATCTTCACAGTGAAAAAAGTGAGGAAGAAGACGTGGAGGGGGATGAAAAGATGTTATAACAACATCACCTCTCTCCTAGGCACAATGCAATAGACTTGTTAGGCTGTCGGCTGGAGACACAGTGGTCTGTGCTACTGAGAGTATGAGTGTGCTTAGAGTCCAGACTTTTTATAATTTCCAAGACAAATATTCTCCTTCAGAAGACTTTTCTTGTTCTAGTAATTTTCCCTCTACTAGTTTACATGGTTTGTGAATAATATTGTTTTGTCTTTTCTATGGGAGATGAGAACTTGTGACATTTCTTCTTGTCACTGCCTACTCAGGTCAGCACAAAGTTACCTGAAGAGCCACCAGGTGATAATAACCATCAATTATTACTTGTAAGACTGAGATTTAGAGAGAGGGGGAAATTGACTGACTGATTGATTGATTGATTGAGACCCTTGGGAGTCAGTCCTGAAGGGCAAAGGAGTCCAGGACAGCTGGATGTGCTTTAAAAAGGAAATTGTTAAATATTCAGGAACAGGCTGCCCCACATGCGGGAAGACAAGTCATTAGGGAAAAAGGCCAGCCTGGCCAAACAGACATCTTAGGCTTGATCTCAGGAAAAAAAAAGAGAATCTATTGTTTCTGGAAGGAGGGACAGGTACCTGGGAAGACTACCAGGATGTTGCAAGGTCATGTATGAGGAGATTAGAATGGCCAAAGTCCTTCTAGAACCTGAGTGGCTTCTAATTCTAAAGACAATAAAAAAGTTTCTATAAATACCTTTGCAACACAAGGAGGGTGAAAGAGAGTCCACCACTTGTTGAATGCAAAGGGTAGTGCAATGACAGGGAAAAAGGGAAAGGCAGAGGTACTTAATGCCTTCTTTGTCTCAGTCATCAAAATCAAGGCCAGTTGTCCTCATGGTACCCAGCTGCTTGAGCAGGAAGCTGGTGATGGGGAAATGAGTGAAGCCCCCATAGTCCAGGAGGAGATGGTTAGTGCCCTGTTATGCCAGTTAGACATGCACAAGTCTATGTGTCCTGGTGGGATCCACCCTGTTGCGTGATCCAGGATGGTGTCACTGATGGAAGAGACAGGGCAGATTGCTTGGATGCAATAAGCAATTTTATTGATACAGAGCTGAGTATTTATACCTTTTCAGCAGTAACTAAAAATAGATTCTTATATAAGCAGCAATTACTGTAACAACCATATCTATGTTTCTTAATAACATTGCAAAACTACAAGCTAGCACTAACTGACACATACCACGCATGCTATTCCCTTATTCTAGCTATTTCCTGGTAGGCCGTACTTCCTGCCATGGTTTGCGGCCTATCAGTGTTAGCGCGTCCACTTCTGACATGAGTTTAGCAGTGCTCTCACTTCTGCTTTCTAGCTGTGTCTCCACACCACCCCACAGGAATAAGGGAACTGGTGAAAGAACAAACCACTCTCAATCATGTACCAGCAGTCCTGGTTAACTGGAGAAGCTCCAGCTGATTAGAAATTAGCACATGTAACACTCATCTACAAGAAGGATCAGAAGGATGATCTGGGGAGCTACAGGCCTGTCATCCTAACCTCAGTTCCAGGCAATTTATGGAAAATATTATCCTGAGTGACATTATGCAGGACAACCAGGGGATCAAGCCCAGCCAACATGGATTTAAGAAGGGCAGGTTGTGCTTTGCCACCTTGTTCACCTTCTATGACAGAGTGACCCTCTTAGTACATGAAGGGAAGTCTGTGGATGTCATCTATCTAGACTTCAGTAAAGCATTTGACACTGTCTCCCAAAGCCCTTCCAGAAAAACTGGCTTGTATGGGCGGACTCTTCAAGGGGTAAAAACTAGCTGTTTGTCCGGGCCCAGAGATTGGTGGTGAATGGAGATAAATCCAGTTGATGACCAGTCACTAGTGGTATTTTTCACCGCTCAGTTTTGGCTTTGGTAATGTCTAACATTTTCTTGATGATCTGGGCATTGGAGTTGATTGCACCCTCATTAAATTTGCAGATGACACCAAGTTGGGTGGGAGTGTTGGTCTGCTCAAGGGTAGGAAGGCTCTGCAGAGGGACAGGCTCGATCGGTGGGCTGAGGACAACTGCAGGAAGTTCAACAAGGCCAAGTGCTGGGTCCTGCACTGGGGTTACAGCAGCCCCATGCAGTGCTACCGGCTTTGCGTCGAGTGGCGTGGGAGAGATGT
>NW_008238355.1:5675382-5794678 GCF_000691975.1 Corvus brachyrhynchos
GCCAGCAGTGTGCCCAGGTGGCCAAGAAGGCCAGTGGCATCCTGGCCTGTATCAAGAACAGCATGGCCAGCAGGACCTGGGCAGCGATCACGCACCTGTACTGGGCGCTGGGGAGGCCACACCCCAAGTCTGTGTTCAGTTCTGGGCCCTTCACTTTAAAAAGGACGTTGAGGGGCTGGAGCGTGTCCAGCGAAGGGCAACGAGGCTCCTGAAAGAACTGAAGAACATCTCTCATGAGGGACACCTGGGGGAGCTGGGGTTGTTTAGTCTCAAGGAGGCTCGGGGGGCCCCATTGCTTTTTGCAACTCCCTGAAAGGAGGCTGTGGTGAGGTGGGGGGCCCGTGTCCGCAACTGTGCCTGCTGTGAGAGGACAAGAGGAAATGGCCTTAAGCTGAGACGAGGGAGATTCAGATAAGATATTAGAAAAAATTGTCACTCTTAGGGTGGTCATGCATGGGAATAGGTTGCCCAGGGAGGTGGTGGAGTCACCATCCCTGGAGGTTTTCAATAGGCATCTGGATCTGGTGTTCAGTGATTTGATTTAGTGTTTTTGGGGGTTACAGTGGTGGTGCTGGTTTGACAGTTGCACATAAGGTCTCTTAAAGGTCTTTCCCAACCTTGAAGATTTTATGATTCTATGATTTTTGGATTAGAAGAAGATACAAAAAATTAAAACTAATGGGCCAGAGCTTCAGCTGCTGCAAACTGGAAACCCCTCAGGGAAAGCTATCCCAGCTTAAGTCTGAGGGTTGGATTTTGGGAATGGCATCCCTGTTTGCGCATTTTTCTGCTTGAGTTTTGCACCCATGTGAAGAAAAGGGAAGTGTTTAAATGCTGTGTTACTGTGTGTGTCTCTGGTATACTCATCTCACTCCCCTTATTAGTCCTCATAACACTTAAGATAGAAAAAAATTTGTACTATAAAAACACAAAGTTCTTTAGTAACTGGGTAGTTTATATCCAACAGCAATGTTTATTATGGTACCATATAATTAGAGAATTGAGCACAAGAATCCAGAGATGTGCCAACTGTTCTCTCTAAAACTGTGCCACAAGACAGTTAGTACACTATCAAAACAACTGAAATAACAAGTTATATAAAAAAAGACAGTAAAACCTCAAGCTTAGGCTTTTTGAAGGACTTCCAATTAAACACACACTATAAAGAGAAACATGAGAACTACTTTTTCTTTTCCCCTAGGAAAATCAGAGCAGTGCAGAATTGGTTATTCACAAAGAATCATGGAACGGTTTGGGTTGGAAGTGACCTCAAAAATAATTTTATTCCAACCCACCTTCCATTGGAAGGGCACCTTTCACTAGACCAGGTTGCTCAGCACCCCATCCAGCCTGGCCTTGAGCACTTCCAGGGATGGGGCATACATGACTTCCCTGGGAAACCTGTGCCAGCACTTCACCACCTTCACAGGAAAGAACTTGTTCCTAATCTCTAATACAAACCTACTCTATTTCAGTTTGAAGCCATTCCCCCATGTCCTGTCACTACATTCTCTCATAAGAAGTCACTCCCCCTTCTCGCAGGCCCCCTTCAGGTACTGGAAGGCCACAATTAGGTCACCTTGAAACTTTCTCTTTTCCAGGCTGAGCCAACCCAGTTCCTTCAGGCTTTCCTCATGGGAGACTGGCTCCATTCCTCTAACTAAGTTGCTCTGAGAGCAACTTGGTGGCTCTCCTTTGGACTAGGTCCAACAGGATGATGGACTTCCCTTTTCCACTGATGTGGACACTCCATCATAGCAGATCACATGCTAGGGACAAAACATATTACGGCGATTTTTCAGTGTTTTTGTAGCATAATTCATTTTATTACAGGACTTAGATTACCCATCAAGACAAATGAATTAGAAATAGGTTATTTTATAAGCGTACAAACCCGAAGACGTATAAGGTGCATGTGCGAGATGGTGGAAATTTCTAATCTTTTGTTGCACTCTTTGTACTCCCATCAATCAGTATTTCATCTCTCTTACTGTGGACATACTGACAATCCTGGAGGCCAGTTGTCTTGGAGGCCAGCTGGGTATTAAATAACACTATAATTTTCCCGCTATTATTGCTGAACTGCTTTTCAAGTGAGCTGTGCCTGACAATATTTGTTTTGAATTCTGTTTTCAGCCAATCTTCTGAAACTTGCAAAAGTCCTGGATCATCAAGATTCATGTGACATTTCTTTTTATGGAGATTTTAGTTCTTAGAATCTGAAACCTTCCTGACCTGTTACTGAAAAATGTGATCAATCCTCTTGAATCCTATTCATTAGCAATAAGCTCTAAGAGTTGTAATGCATCCTCTCTCTGCAGCACAGAAGTGCCTGAGGTACCGTACACCTCGCACTTTGGAAGCTGTAACTCCACACCTCGTATTAATAATTAACTCAGGCTTCTCTGGGACAATAATGCCTGGCCCTCTGAAACATTTATTAGTTCTTGCATCTGTAATTCAATTAATAAGCTCTCTCTAAAGCTTCTTTAAATTCACAGTTAGCTAGAGGGGCACACTTTGGCCTATCTTGTGATACAGATAATTTACCTCTAACACATGATACCAGTGATTACAAAGCTTGGTTTTGTTGGTCTGCGTTGTTTTTGACACATCCTTGTGTTTGTGAAGTCTCATTACTTCCAGATGGGCATGAATAGGTATATATGTACTTTTGGGTTTTGTTGTGGTTTCTAAAGTAGTTCTAAGACTTGATCATTCTTCCTGTTCTCACATTTTATTTATAGGACAAAAGAGACGGAGGAAAGGACAAAGTTTGACAAAAGTCTGCAGGGATGTACAAATAGATGTCTTTCATTTATATAGTTTAGACATCAAGGTAGAAACCTTAATTAAGTAATCTGTTGAACGATATTTAACAAGAACACGTGTCACAGACATGGAAAGGATGTGGGAAGCCTGGTCTCTGACTGAATGGTGCCAAGTTGATGCTGAACTTTTAAGGCCAGGAGGTTTAAGTAACTTACAAACCACAGAGGTCAGGAGTAACTAGTCAGTGGAGTAATTAGTCAGTGGGGCTAATCTGCTGCAGAGCTGGTGGGGGAAGAAAAGCTGAGGAGAGAATGAATACATATTCCGTTTAATGGCTCCAGCAACATAAGAAATATGAAAATGTTATTTAGAATGTTATTGGTAGAATCCACCATGTACCAAAAATATGAGCTATGCCTGTAGAACATCAAAGGTAACTTGATTTCTTTTATTCAAACAATGGGAAAAGACTTCCACTATTCTTTTACAAAGTAATTTATTTAAAAAAATTATCTTGATTTCATAACGGTAATACAAACCAATTTAAATTGGAAAAGAACCCTATGATCCTTGAGTCTAACCATTAACCCAGCACTGTCAAGTCCATCACTAGGCCAAGCCCCTCATTACTATATTTACACATCTTTTGAAAACCTCCAGGGATGGTGATTTGGCTGCTTTCCTGGGCCGCCTGTTGCAATGTCTGACAACATTTTGGTGAAGAAATTTTTTGTAATA
The DNA here is from genome assembly GCF_000691975.1 of Corvus brachyrhynchos. Lineage (NCBI taxonomy): Eukaryota > Metazoa > Chordata > Aves > Passeriformes > Corvidae > Corvus > Corvus brachyrhynchos. The sequence continues at coordinate 5,678,893 of NW_008238355.1, forward strand.
TCCAATCTCAACCTTTCCTGGAACAAATTGAGACTGTTTCTTCTTGTCCTGTCACTTGTACCTGGAAGAAGAGACTGAGTCCCTCTTCACTATGACCTCCTCTAAGGAGGCAAGCTGACTGAGAGTGCCCTTGGTCCCCTCCTCCAGATCATCAATAAAGGTAATAAACAGGACTGTTCTCAGTACTGAGCCCTGGGGAACACCACTGTGACTGGATGACAGATGGATTTAACTCCATTCACCACCACTCTTTTGGCCATACAGCACATGCTACTCTTTCATTAATTACATGATGATTATTAACTATGTGATGCTTTTCACGAGAGTTAGAAACATTATTGGCAGTTTTTAATGCATATTTGAAACATCTTGTCATGGTCAGCGTGCATTAATGGTCAATGCATGAATACCAGCAATTCTGTTAACAACAACAAAAAAAAATTAAAGTTCATTGTTATTAGACCAGAGTAAAATTCAGTGTAAATGAAAATAATACTGCAAGTCCACTATTTGGACTTAGGTAATTTCTTTCAGGATTTATACAACAAACTTTTAAGTATGGGAAAGCAATTTATAAAAAAGTTAAAGGAGTTGCTTCCTGCTTCTTTCATGAAGCATGAAAATACCTTCATAAACATTGTGTACATATGGATTCAATGTTTTTTTGGTCCAGTCTTGCATGTGCAACTCAGTTGACTGCACGTGTAACCACTCAGTAAGAAATAAGTCGTTTGTTTGTGATGTAGTGATTAAATTAGCCCACTGCAGGGAAACAGGATGAAAATCAGTGAAAAATATGTTGTAAAGCATTTAGGGAAGAAGGGGTGCAAGGGGAGAGGAAATTTCAGCCACTGGCAAAGCAAAATCCAGGGAAGCATTCAGGAGCATCAGCAGCATAAAACCTGTAGGTCCAGATCACCACTTTCATAAAGCAATGTTTTGGTTTGTCCTGGAGAAAAAGCTTAAATGCTGATAACACTTGAAAGATTGCTTGATGGGGATCCAGGAGGCAGATGAGGATAAGAAAAACTAGTTTTAGTAGAAAACATAGCAAAATTAATTTAAAACTAGTCAAAAGAGGGTTTGGATTAGCAGTTTAAGATAAATATTTTTAGGAACTTCGTTGTGGAGAATTCCTTCCTGTTTTGACTTAGCTTCGTTTTATAGCAGAACAAGTTTGTGGAGAGTTTTAATGTTCACCTATAGATGCAAAATGTACTCATATATGCTATTGAGAATTTTTTAGTGTATTTATTGCTGTTTTCAGATTATGTCCATAAATTTCTAACTTATTGCTTCACCCTAAAAACCCAACCTACAATTTGAAGATTTCGTATTCTGCAGTGTAATGTAATTAGTGACTGCAAACACAAGTTTCCTACTCTGTAGGTTTTGATTTCAGAAAATTTTCATGAACAAGCCTGAATTACCCGGTGAAAGAAGTGGTAGTAGAATACAGTATGCTGACCTGGGACATAGGTAGGTGTGCAGTTTATTGAGTCTGCCTGCTTTTATGGCACTGTTCCAGCACTGACTGCTGAATTTAGGAGGAAGCTGCCATCTGCTGTCAGGACTGCCTTATATCTGTCGATAGAGCAGCAAGATTTTAGATTCTGAGGCTTGGATTTAAAGGCGTCCTTGGACACAGGTTTCCTGCAGCTGAACCAATCTATTTTCTCTGACTTACATGGGAGGGCTGTAATTTAAGTGTAGATATTTCTGGGAATCAAAATGAAAAAAATAGTACATGAGCAGTGAGCTGCAAAATCTCAGGACTCAGAGTGGCTTGGAAAATACAGAACCCTCAGTCAGTGTCAAGGTTAGCTAAGTACAGAAAGATCAGACTTCAAAATCCAGAATACAAATGTGATCCAGAAGCATGGAATTGGAAATAAAGAATCTGGATCCTTAAAAAGACACTGGCTCCATCCTCAAGGAACACTTTCGTAGTGATGAATAGGTGGGCTCTGTGGCTGTGGGGCTGGCTGGGTATTTTTAACTTTTTAAAATCTGAATCTTTTCTTTCCTTGTGCTATAGAGAGAAAAAAAGAGTGATTCATGATCTCAAATGTTGGGAAAATGCGCGCTGAAGTCTTGATGAGGTCATGTGAACTTGCACTGGCCCTGATGTTTCACCAGCTGGGGTTAGGTGAGAGCGCTCTGAAGGAGAGAGTGCTCAGAGTGCTCCCAAATAGGGAAAGCTCTCAAGCACTGAAAATTAAATTTAGTAACTCATTTTTGCACTTATGTGCACTTATATGGATTCTTGGTACTGCAAGCTAAAACAATTGTTGCGGTGGGTGTCTAAGTTGTGAAAAGCTTCAACAGATCTTCACATTGAAGATCACCCTAAGCATTTGCAGTTACTAAAAATATACAGTTACTTTTATAGATGTTGAGATTTTTAACCATTAGTTTAGAAAAGTTATGACCTGGCTAATGGCCACCTTCTCACATAATTTTAATTCTCCTTTATCTCAACTACACTGCTATACTGCCACTAACACTGCCAGATTTTGCAGTTTAACACCATCTTTTCCTTCCTTGTATTAAATATGTGTGCAGAAAACATAAGCATAATAATTAATTTTACTCAGTATACTTATCTGTAGCTGTTCTGGAAAGAAAGAGATGTCATCACAATCAATATTTTCCCAATAGTCTACCTTTTCCCAAGCGCTTTGCAAAATACCAAACATAATGTGCAGTGCTTTGAAGTTATCCAGTGTGATGACAAAACAGTTTAAAGGATTGTGAGTACACTGACAGCTAAGAATGCTTGGTCTGTTTTCCAGTGGTTTAGGACATTTAGCCTCTAGAGCACATTTTCGTAGGAGAGATATAATGGAAAGTCATAAACTGAAATTGGATTAAGTGGAGGAAACATTAGTATGCACTTGATCTCGTCTCTTTATTGTTTGAATCCACAGACATTATGCATTTTAAAAAGAGCTTAAAAGTCTTCCTTTCATATTTGTATTATTTAACTCACATAACCTACATAAGCTAAATTTTATCCTTTTGGGGACCAGTGAAGCTGCATTTTGAAGAAATTACTCTGGGACTGGTAAAGCTAGAGAAGATATACACAAAAATTTGGAAGAGCTAAATGAAATGTAGAATTGAGAAGGGTAGACACAAAGGAACCAAAGCTCTAGTGTCCACATATCCCTCCCAAACTGGGAATGCATCCTAAGCCACAACACAGAGGGGGGAGGTTCAAATGTATCCAGAGCAAGATTAAGACACAAATGAGGTCAAATTTTCGTAATCAAAATGTTAATTCACTCTTACTCATTATCAAAGAAGAGAGCAAGGGAGAAATTAGAAGAGTAGGAAAAAGTGAAGAATTACAGAAAGCAAGAAAGGTAATCACCACCAAGAATCTGCACCATCCTGCAGAGATCCTTCTTTCTTCTGTTGGAATAAGTGCTGGAATAACAGAAATAACTGTTTGTGCATCACACAAATGAGTGGCAGCTGAACTGCAAAAGTCACTGTGACTAAAAGTATTTGATAACATTGACTGGATGTAGGCAGATCTTAGAGCTCCAAATATGTTTGTATTAGAGCAGGTGACTGAAGTTTTTGTATTTTTGCATTACATATACATTACTTATATAGTCATCTGCAAAATACAAAATATCAGAACTTTCCTTTCCAAACATTACTGAGGGAACAAGATTTTATAAAGCTCTATGAGGAGTAAAAAAATTATATTAAAATGATAGAGACAATATAAAATTTCCTATACCATAATCTGTATCTCTCTTCTGCCCTCATTTTCCAGGGAAGCACAGCTTTTTGTTGAAAAGTTTGAAGGTGCTCTTGGGAAAGGAAAAGGAAAAAAATTCTATGCATACAAAGTGATGATGACCAAGGTAAATTCATTGTTTCACTAACTTTCTGTAAAGCTAATGGGGAAGACTTCTGGAGATTATTGCCATGCGTACCCATCTACCACAGTAGCTTTTCTTGTCTTTCTATGAATTTTAAAACTTTTATTTCCACTGCCCTTGCATGAAAATATTTCTAACAAATTCTTACAGATTGATTTTTGAAACTTGTCATCAAAACAAAAATCAACTGTTTTACAGGAGTTTGCAAGCACTCAGTATCTCGTGAAAGTAATTTCTCTTGGTGTAGATTGGGTATTTGTGTGGACTGAATCCAAAACTCAGTCTTTCCCTTGAGACAGCCCTCTGTTAAGGATGAAAAAAATAAAGAGGAAGAGGAAGAAAAAGAGAAAAAGAAAAAGAGGGAAAGACAAAAAGAAAGGAAAAAAAGAAAAAGGAAAAAAGAAAAAGGAAAAAAGAAAAAGAAAAAGAAAAAGAAAAAGAAAAAGAAAAAAGAGAAAAAGAAAAAGAAAAAGAAAACGAAAAAAAAAGAAAAAGAAAAAGAAAAAGAAAAAGAAAAAGAAAAAGAAAAAGAAAAAGAAAAAGAAAAAAAAAAGAAAAAGAAAAAGAAAAAGAAAAAGAAAAAGAAAAAAAAAAGAAAAAATTGGCATTAAAAGACGTGATTAGCTAATAATTCTTGTGGTAGAAATAGGAAATTCACACAAACCCAGTAGGAAACAAAAGGAGATGACTCTTCACAAGCAATTACTTTGTGGACTCTGCCAAAGGATGTTGTGGACGATTAAGGGGTTGCATTAGCTCAAGGAAGAGCTGAGCATCTGGGCACTGAGATGATAGTGTGGTTTTTGTTTTTTCTTTTCTGTGACTCATTTCAGAAATGGATGAAATTTCAAAGAGATTTTGAAAATTTTAAGACAGCCTGCATACCCTGGGAAATGAAAATTAAGGAGATTGAAAGTAAGTAAGTAAGAATAGGATCTAGTACCACATTTCTGATGTCTGCCAAAGTGATAATTCCTTTAGAATATGTGTCTGTATTCAATGCATCATTTAAAATCAATGAGTATTTATTTTCTCATTGTTGAGCTTGATTGTATAATTAGTTGAAAATTTTCTTCAGAGACTATCACTTTACAGATAAAAAATCGTCATTATACAGGTAGCAGTTCAAGAGCCAGTGTTTAGATTAATCCTAGAAAAGTGTAATTGTGATTTAGCCATTCACTTTATTCACCTTCACTTTATTTTGTCTGTATTTATTTTATACATATTATACTATACAGGCTATAGTGCAATTATTTCTGCCACTTTTTTTATTAGCTTGAGCTTCATGTAAGTTGTATTTCTCTCATTTTCAGCCACATAATACAACACAGAGAGAACAATAGTGGCCCTGGATGCCCCATGTATAAACGAGGCAGTGTAGTCATTCCTATGGGTATGTCTGAGAGTAGGGGTCTGTCACAAGTTGGTTTTGTGTTGCAGTTCCAGTGATGAGTTTAAACTGCAGCCCTTTATTTGAAGGAGATTTGACTTAAGTGCATGGATACCTGAGTGAGGGACTATTAAAACACCCTAGGGTGTATCACTGTGTCCCGCAGCTGTAGGGAGGAGGAGAGAAGATCCAGCAGGCAGGAATTGTGCAGCAAGGTTGATTTATTTAATTATTTTTACAAACTCTTTTATAGACTATTTTCTTCATAGTCTAATTGGACAAAGGATCACCCCTTGGGGTGATTGGCTAGAATCCTAAAACATCCCTTGCCAAATAGGTTTCTACTATACTATAAACAAGACTTTTCAAGGTTGCAGGTGTTTAATTGTTTACAGAACTCTGCTACTGTCTTTTGTGTGAGAGAACAAGTCTCTCATGGACTTAGAAAATAGCAAGAAAACCCTTGCTAGCAGCATTTTTGTATCCACAAGGAACTGCCACTTAGATTCCCTTTACAACAAATACTTCTCATTACAACATAAAGAGCCTTTCTCAGTTGTGTCTGACTCTTCCAGTCCTCCAGCTATCCAGACAGATCAGGTAACAAACAGCTTGAAGCACTGGGCTATCTCACTGGGCTATCCCTTCTTCAAGCTGAGTCCCTTCTAGGACCGGGAGACTGGCTTCAGAACAAAAGGCATCAAGCTCTGCTGTGCTGTGTCCTCACGTTGGCAATACGTGAATCTGATGCTGGGGCTTTGGTGTTCAAAAGAGATAGACGTTGATAAATGTACGAAGTATATATATTTAGAAAATAGAGGCTTCTTTTCCTTACAGGACAGGTATGTGGTATTATCTGTGCAACAGGAGTTTATGGGAATCACACAGACCTGTACTGGGAAAGGGTGACTCTTACTCTGCTGATGAAATTTATACAATGCACACCAGTCTGCATGCCAATGCCTACTGTGGTGAGGCTGTGGATGCAGGAAAAGATGGCTAAAGTCTACTTAGAAGTATTTCATTCATACATGGAACATGTTGCACCTCAGAGTAGATTTGAAATACTGGTAAAACTTGGACTGATTTCGTTCACAGCTAGTGCAGTCCATTTGCGACATTTTCGGCGTTCCCTGTTGCAGGTCCTTGTTTGGACCTGCCCATTCTGAAAATGCAGTTAAGGGCAGTCACGGCTAAACCACCCTCATCCATACTTAAGCTTCTTACTTACCAGAGGTCTCTGTTCTTTCCTGATTGGTGAAAAAGAATAAAGCCCACGAGCAGTCTGTGCATTGGCTTGCAATAGCTACAGTGATGCAGGTAATTCCACCGTGTTGCCTCACTGCAGGTGTTCCAGGTGGATGCATGGCAGCAGTTTCATCAGGATAACTGGTACGAGAACTACAACTCAGTGCGTGAAAAGAAGGTATTCCCATTGGAATGGGGATATCAGGATTTGAGCAAAAAAATAATGTGGCATGGAGAGGTCTACAAAAGTAACCTGAAATCAGAAATCTTCATAATTTCGTGCACTGTATTTTTGCAGTCCATAGCATGCCCCAAGGCTGTAGTTCAGTTATAACTGGGTAATGTGCATATCACAACCAGATAGACTAACTCAAAGTCTCTCAATCTATACCTCTCCCCAGACTTCCCAGTATGGCAGTCACTGCTAAGATTGGCACTTCACACAAAATTTCAAAATTATCATTTAATTGAACTGCGAATAAAGCAGATTCAAAATGCTGAAATCCTTGACAGAATGGCTCGTTCCTCCCTTTGCACTGTGATAAATGTGTCCTAATAAAGAAGCTTCAGTGGATCGATGCTGCATTTGTCCCTACTGGGTCCCTCATGGACCGCTTCGGCAGCACTCTCCCAGCACCTATGCATGCACACAATCTCACCTTTGCAGGTAGTCACGAACAGCTTCTCACACACACAGTCTATGCACAAACCAGAGACAGAGGCGAGAGGGGTTCTCTGCATGCAGTTCTGAGGTGTTTAATGGCAACACACCCAAAGGGAACAGAGGCAAGAAGAACAACCAAACCGAAAGCCCACGCCAGTTTTATCCCGAGAGCTCCCAAAGGCGGGCAGAGCATCCAAAACCAACAGTCTGAGGGCTAGGGGACAGAGGCAAGGTTGAGTGACATAACAGGGGCCAATGGGAGAAGGGATGGGAGGGGGAGAGGGCCAGGGACCAGCAGAATCTAGACAAAGGGAGAACCTTCTAGCACAGTGTTGTAAGGAGAGACCACTTTTAAGGCAACTTGAGGGGTGTAAAGTGGACTTAGCCACTGCAACATTTCCCCCTAATTTACCTTAAAAGAAGCCCTCCTCCATTTATGTGGAACTAACCAAGGTGGGAATCATACTTCCCTTTCCTATGAGTGGGGAAAGTGTATTTTCATTTTTGACAGTGAGGGTCCAGGGTTGTGGCAGTATTTCAAACAATGAATGGATGGCAGAACAACTAGAAACACTCGCAAAGCCCCTGAAAAGAGGTAACCCCTCCCCTGAGTTCCCAATGTCCCAATAAGTCCCAAGTTCCTTTGACAGTGCTGGGTGCGGTGGACTTTTCTGGGCTATCGAGGCTGCTATTTCCATGCTCTTATCAGCCACAGCATCTGTAGACACAGCAGTGTCTCTGTGTACTTGCTTGGGTTAGGGACATTTAGGAGATGGCAGGATGACAGGTGCCGGTTTCCATGGGGGAGTTGGGGCCAGTGTCTTTGTAAGGGTCCCAAACAAAGTTGTTAAGAATCAAGGCTAGATTATTGAAAGGTCGAATCACTCGAGAATAGCTGAAACTGAAAATGTTCATTCTCCCTTTATCAATTTACCTTTTCCATCCCCCCTTTTCAAAAAAGAAGGTAAATATGGGGTATAGGAAGGGTAAGGGATTATTCAGGTGGGGAAAACATGAGGGGAGGTGAGAGGGGTTCAGGGGGATTTTTAACTGAAGCAGTCTGGAGGGGGTGCAAATTAGATGTTCATGTGGCTTGTCACTTTGCATCGACGCTGCCTCCAGGCAGCACTAACCTCGTCTTTGGCTGATTCAGCATCAGGGTTATCTGTGGTTTTTTTTATGTTCTCAAGAGCTGTTGTCGGTGGTCCAAGGTAGGGTTTGATATTCTTTCCCAGCATCCGTTTCAAACCTGCTGGTGTGGAAACACAAGCATATCCTCTTCCCCAGGTGATGAGTGGAAAGGCTCCCTGAATTTGACAGCTCTCTGGATCCTTGACCAACACCAGTGGCTGCTCTTTTAATTTAGCCTGTGTTGAATTGGTAAAGTGTCGGAATATAGGGGGGCAGGGTTCTGAGAAGGAGTTGTTTAAGAAATTGATGGTAAAGAGAGCTTTGGAGAGTCTCACAACAGGAGAATTAACCTCTGCACCTCCACGTTGTTGGTCAAGGACCCTCTTGAGAGTTTGGTGGGTCCTTTCAACAATAGACTGTCCTGTGGGGGCGGGGGGCAGGCCGTACGCCTGTGGTGTGCTGGGTGCCCCACTGACTAAAGAAATCTTGCAATTTATTAGAAACATAGGCAGGACCATTGTCCACTTTCACTTCTTTGGGCACTCCCAGGGTGGAAAAGGCAAGGAGAAAGTGTTTTATCACATCTGTTGCCTTTTCTCCCACATGGGCAGATGCAAAGACAGCTCCAGAGAAAGTGTCTACTGACACGTGGACATATTTCAGTCTCCCATATTGGGGGACATGGGTGACATCTGTCTGCCACAACTGGCAGCTGCTGAGGGGGTTTACCCCTGTGCCTAACAGTGGTACCTGATAATGTTGACAGTTAGGGCACGTTGCTACAATTGCCCTTGCTTGATCTCTGTGAATGTTAAACATTCTAATGAGGGCAGGAATATTTTGATGGAAAAACTGGTGGCTTAACTTGGCTTGTGCAAAGGTGTCAGGTAAGTTGGGACTGTGCACAGCCATGGCCAGGGTATCAGCTCTCCAGTTTCCCTCTGCGATGGGTAATGGCAGATCTGTGTGTGATCCCACATGGATCACATAATAAGGCTGCTCTGGCCTCTGTTTATGCTCTGGGATTAAACCTGTGTAAGTGTATTAAATTTTCTACTGATTGAGCTGTTACAGTAAAATATTAATATATGTGCCCCAAATAGCACAAGATTTATTAGGTTCATATTATTGACTGAAAGAATCTGTTACATATCTGCAAAACAGTGTGGAAATAACAATATAAATAACAATATAAGTTCCTCTGAACAGAGAGATTTACTTCTCATTTGCTGTCTGAGTGCACCAGGCTCCTAAACTGTGTGTGTGAAAAACCTAGAGAAAGGTCATTTTTTCCCCTGCAAATGAGTGGTAATGGAACTGAAATCTAGTACTTTTCTAGCTGACGGCTCTCCTTTAATAAGCAGAACTGTGCTGAAGCAAGCTGGGGTTGAATTTGGGCTTTTATTTTTGTTTGGCCTGACTTGCAGACTATGGGTCAAATCAGGCCCTTGGTTCTCAGTGCTTCTCCTGTAGCCTCGTACCTGTGCACAGGGGACTGTGTGAGGTCAAATCCTTCATCTAGGGATGGGGCTGCCTGCACACCCAGCTACATATAGAGCACATAAACAGAAAAGTAAGAGAAAGAAAGGGTACAAACACTTGCAGATAACTTTTTTCATCTCTTGTGAAAAAATCTGGTGAGAACTCTGGTAACAGCACTGGAAACTGTTTTGTCTCCTTGGAAAGGCTTTCCCCACTGGCTAATTCTGCGCTGCTTCCTATTAAAACTGGGCTGATTCTGGCTTAGCATGTCAAGAATGCTTAAAATCAACATCAGACAGAGAAAATATAAAAAGAATTGAAACATATTTCTGGAGATTACTTAATAATAGCAAGTATCACAGCTTCTATCAGATCCTAAATAGTCAATTTAACTAATACTATATTTTTGTGTCTGTTTTCTTAGCCAGCTCAATGCATATTAGTATGCGATATGCAGAAAAGTTATTAGAATTATGGTAATAAAGCGAAAAAATGAAAATTAATTAAATTTAGAATTAATTAGAATTTAAAATTAATTAACATTAGAACCAATTAAATGTGTAACTAAAACCCTTTCCTGATTTTATTTATTTTAAATAAATTTTGTGCATCTTTAGATAAAATAACATCAAAGGACTACCTTATCTGCCTTTTTATCACATCTCATGTTTTCACAGGTCACTTTGGCTCATCAGTAGCATCTTATTTCATATTCTTGCGTTGGATGTATGGAATAAACATGATTCTCTTTGGACTGACCTTTGGTCTTGTAATGGTGCCTGAGGTGGGAATATTTTCAATTATCTTTGAGGATTGCATTGTGAATTTCTGTCTTTGCAGTGAGATTTCATAGGACTGGAGCTTTAAACAAGTTTTTCATCTCTGTATGTTCCATTTGAAAGTATTAAACCATACCAGGCCTGTAAAGATGGACTTCCTTTGTGGATAGTTGTCTCTACAGAGAGATGTCTTGAAATAGACAGGACAGAAAAGTGTAAAATACATATAGGGTTGTCTTCTGAAATGGTTTGCTGAGTCTGCGATGACATAGGCGTGGGGTTTTTTTGTTTTCAGGGGGAGTGGGTTGGTTGGTTTGCTTGTTTTTGGTGGTTCTATGCAGAACTGAGTAGAGGAACTGAGACCAAGAAGACATATGACCAGAAGACCAGGTGGACTATCTTGACTAAATGTGCATTGCAATAGAAAGATGTATCTTGGGGGTCAGAGGATCCTTTCAGATGCAATACTCACTTGCCGATAGGTGTAACAGGGCTGTAAAGTCATGAGAGACCTCTGTGCTTTGCACTGTGCAACATCACTGTTAAGAGTGGTATGTAGAGCAGATATTAGACTTAGACATGAATTACTTCTATGAAATATATACTTTCTGAGTTTCTTTGAGCCACCATATTGCCCTTCTAAAAGCAGGGCTTTTACGGAATTAAAAATATTGTGTCTTATCCCTGATTTCAATATTCCATGTTCCTCTTATCTTTCTTATTTTGTAGCAAGCAGATGAGAAAGAGTCAGGTAGGAATTTCCATCAACTTCCTAGCCCAGCATTTCAATAGCATGATCCATCCTGCTAGATCCCTACAAGTCTCTGTGGTTTGATGGGATTCATCATATGATGCCATTGTAAAAACCTCTCTCAATTATTTTTGAGTGGCCTTGGGAATCCAGAGAGGTCCTAGATGACTGGAAGCTGATATATGTTGTTCCAATTTTCAAGAAGGGCAAGAAGGAGGACCCTGGGAAGTACAGGCCTGTCAGTCTCACTTCAGTGCCTGGTAAACTTAAGGAAAAGATTTTCCTGTGAGGTATTGAAAAACAACTGAAGAACAATGCAGGCAATGGTCACAGCCACCATGGCTTGATGAGAGGAAAGTCCTGCTTATCAAACCTGCTTTCCTTTTATGACAAAGTAACCCACTGAGTTGATCAAGGGAAGCCAGTTGATGCACCCTTTTTGGACTTCAGTAAAGCTTTCAATGCTGTCTCTCCCAGTATCCTTCTGGACAAAATGTGCAGCACGCAGCTGGATGAACACATCATGGAATAGGTGAGCAACTGGCTTATGGTTAAGTCACGAAGGGTGATGAATAGGGTGGCATCAAACTGGTGACCTGTCAATGATGGGGTTCTGCAGGCTCCATCCTTGGCCCTCTGCTCTTCAACATCTTCATGAATGACATGGATGCAGTACTGGAAGGGATACTGAGCAAGTCTTAGATGCAGATGATACAAATCTGAGAGGAGCTGCTGACTCCCTCAAAGGCAGGGAGGCCCTGCAGAGAGACATTGGTAAATTCAAGTCCTGGGCAGCCACCAACCATATGAAGAGATTCCATGCCTGGGAAGGGCAACCCTGGCTGGGTGTATAAACTGGGGTATGAGAGGCTGGAGAGAAACATTGTGGAAAGGGACCTGGGGGTCCTGGTTGAGGGACAGTTGAACTTGAGTCAGCAGTGCCCTGGCAGCTGGGAGGGCCAAGTGTGTCCTGGGGGACATCAGGCCCAGCATTGCCAGCTGGGCAAAGGAGAGGATTGTCCCACTGTGCTCTGCACTGGGGTGGCCTCATCTTGAATATTGTGTGCAGTTTTGGTCACCACAACAAAAACAGACATTAAGCTGTTAGAGAGCATCCAAAGGATTGTGAAGGGCCTTGAGGGGAAGCCGTATGAGAAACAGCTGAAATCACTTGGTCTGCTCAGCCTGGAGAAGAAGAAATTGAAGAGGGACCTCATCACAGTCTACAACTTCCTCATGAGGGGAAGAGGAGGATCAGGCACTGATCTCTTCTCTATGGTGACCAGTGACAGGGCCCAAGGGAATGGCCTGAAGTTGTGTCAGGGGAGGTTTAGGTTACATATTAGAAAAAGGTTCTTCACCTAGAGGATGGCTGGGCACTGGAATAGGCTCCCCAGGGAAGTGGTCACAATCTCCAAGTCTGACAGCATTTGAGAATTGTTTGGACAATATTTTCAGGCACATGGTATGATGCTTGGAGATGGCATTTTGCAGGGTGAGGAGTTGGACTTGATAATCTTTCAACTCAGCATATTCTCTCATTCTGTGATGTTCCTTAGAAGCCAAAACAGAAAAAAATATCCAGCAGTTTTCAGGGTAAGCCTGGAAGGGACCCTGAGAGGAGATACACTGTGCCTGCATCTTACCAGCAGCAGGGGAATTGTCAGAATTCAAAAACTGATTCCCTACCATCTTCCCATACATTTCAATTAAAATATCCCAATAAAATCTGTACTGAAAGAAAAATTAATATTTTGGTCTTTGTAAGATAAACACTGCTCATTAGAGAAATATGGGTGGACTTCTGTCCTTTGAATGTAAGCTGCCTTTGAATGTAAGAGGCTATGTTTGGCAATCCATGATACTAGTGGAATTTTAAATTTAGAACACGGCACTGAATGCATATACTAAGCACAGTTTCAATCAGTAATGTGAGGAGCAGTAAAAGGAATTGTAGAAGGAGGTCATTCTCATTAAGGAATTTACGACCATGAAACAAGTCTTTCAAAGAAATGACAGATCACTGTCCTTTTCCTTTGTTGCTTTTTTGCTTTAAACTATAAATCACTCTCATTTTTTGGTTTCAGGCTTTGATGGGTAAGCCATATGGCTCTTTGCCTAGAAAAACTGTCCCAAGAGCTGAAGAAGCAACTGCTATGAATTTTGCTACTCTCTGGGATTTTAGTGTAAGTTCATAATCTTGCAATATTGCATATCCACATGACTTTTATTCACAATTACTTCATTATTTAATGCTCAATTATTTAATATGAAGTATTTCAGGAGGTAATTTGCAAGATAATTCATTTACTTTTTTTTTTCACAAGCTCTCTATATAGGGGTTTCTTTCAGACAAAACACATAATGAAGTTCGATATTCACAAGCACGTCTCAGTATATGTAGCAATACAAAGACAATGGGGAAATATCTCAAAGCTGGTTTGTTACTCCAGGGTAGTGGATTTCCATTTCTTAAGTGTGAATTTGGTCTTCTGGTTTTATATGATTAGGATTCTGAATTTTAAAATGCAGTATGAATTTGGAAAGGAGAAGAAAATAAATAAAAAATAATAGTGAGCTCCCTACATCTTATCCCTTCCATTACATACAATGCCAGTGATGGATTCTCCTTGGATAGAAAAAGAATTGGAAGATCTTTCTAAAAATCTACATATGTAACATTTTGCAGTGACTGCTTCATGAAATAACATTGCATCTAGCGCAATCAGAAGTTGTGTATTTGAGGGAAAGTAAGAGTAAATCTAAACATGTAGCTGGGAAGTAAGATAATGATAATGAAATTGTAAAATGAGAAATAAGAAGATCAGGGAGACATTGGAGAAAAAAGGAATTATAGTAACTTGAAGACTTTGTAACAAGAATAGAGACTAGAAGAGCTTCATTCACAAAATCAGAACAAAGTTTGTAAAATGAATGTATTTGAGAAAAGATGGATGAAGACATGGTGGAAAGAAAGGAGAAGATTATAACTGTGAGAACCAGAATCTGATGGGTCTGAAGAAGTATAACAAATAACAAAGTAGTAGTTAACACAAGGAGCAAATGCAAACATAACAAACATGGAATAAAGAAATGAGAGAGATGGAAATATTGGGGGAAAAAAAATTTTTTTTGAGGCATGTCAGATTGACAAATATTCCCTGAAGACAATGACACCTTTGTTTAAGCAGCACAGGAGATAGTACCTTTCATCTGCTATCAATGCTTATGTGCTATCAGGTAAGTTAGAAATTAATCACATGTCAACAATCACTATTTTATCCTAAACAAAACCCCAGCAAAACCCAAAGGAGTCCAAGTCCTATGAAAGGACTTAAAAAATGCAGCTGGAAACACTGTACCCATAGGACAAGTGACCATAATGGAACTTGAGATAAGCACAGACGCTGCAGGAGGGGGGAGTTAATTCCAGGCCTAAGAGGCTTGGTTAGCTCTTGGACAAAAATTCCCAATGTGGCAAAGGAAGCAAGTGAGACAGCAAGCAAGTGCTTATGCACATACCAGCCCAAGTCATAGGAACATCGTGGATACCTGGAACTTGGGCTATATAGAGGTGATACCCCAGAAGAATGTCTTGGGACCCCACCACTGCGGGGACCAGGGTGAAGAAGGACCGGCAGGATGCCAAAGGAATTCATGTGGTGATAGTGGTGTCTTTCAACTGGTGATCTCCTTCTACTTAGTTTCTCTCTCTCTCTCTCTCTCTCTCTCACTCTGTCTCTTATACCCTCTCACTCCCATTTCTTTCTCTCTCTGTCTACCTCCCCCTCACATTCACTCTTAAATAAAATCTGCACTATTGACTTCAGTGTATGGTCTCTTATGGTCACCTAATTTCAGGCAGAGGCATCTCTTTATAAATGGGTCATAAACCCCACCACTCTCTGAGACAAACAAAGGAAAGATGAGCTCAGCATGTCTATTGTTCTTTTTTTGTACTTGAAATGTATGCACATTACTGACATGGCAAAAGGAAGCATATTTGGATTTTGCTATATTCTACTTGGAATTCAGTTTTACCATATTTTTCAGATTATAATCCAAACATAAAAAAATCACACTCTCAAAGCTTATTGCAGTAACACATTCAATCAGTAGTCTTTTATGTTAGGCTCAGAAAGGAGTGAAAGAGATTTTCCTTGAACACCTCTTTTTACAGAGCTAAAGTTATTTCTAATGTTATGGTTAAATGCTGTGGAGTAAACATACTGAATGATACACAGAGCAGGAATTGTCTCTGACTTGCAGAACACAGAAAATAAAAAGGCTCTCTAGAGCTGCATTAGGCTGTATTGAAACCTGGGCTGAGATGGAATTGTAGGATGCCTTAGTGACCAAATAGATGCAATATATGTACTAGTGAATGTGAATGTGTCCTGAGTGGTCTAGATGTTTTTACTAGTAGTTAGCTAGAACTGTGCTCTATTGTAATACTTGCCTTATTAGAGATGAACATATTTTTATCCATTATGCATAGGCACATGTCTCAAAGCTAGTCAGAGATGAAGAAAAATGAGATATGTTGTTCATGATATTTTGAATAATAATTATATTTACCACATATTAATATTTGATTTTCAGCTTAAAATTGTGAATTAGGTTTTTCAAATAACCCTGTGACACATTTAAGGTAGAGTAAAAACTTCAATAATTTAAGAGCATGTTTTGAAAAAATAAGTAAGAGAAAGATGTATTAATTTTAAGGAAAATGGGCAACTGAAAAACAGAAGTCAAGCAAATGGTTTTTTAATTCACCAACCCTTCATCTCCTTGTATTACTGTCAAAACTATTCATGGCCTATCCTCCAACTATGAGGTCAAATACTATTGTGCTTGGAATTCTTACCTCCAGCTGGAGGTTTGCCACTGCTGTGCATGCACTGAGCTGTCCATGTCAAGGCTCTGGCTTTGGTCTCCTTTTAGGAGGAGAGTTCTTGCAGTAACTTGAGAGTTAACAGGAAGTTCTAGCTATTTGGTCCACGTAGATACCAGCATTTTCTTACAGTTGATAAGGTACTAGTAAATATTTTTGAAAAATCGTCAGTCTGACCAGTAGAAGAGAGGGAAACTCATACTAAGATATTTAGAAAAGAAGATAGATTTTGAATTGCTGAGAAAGACAGTGCACTTATATTGCATTTTTTGCAGCCTTGGAGTTGAATCTAAGTGTGCAAAAGCTCTATGTACTGAATAATTACCCATAAAATGCACCTACCTATTGGTTATCATATATATTGAATGTTCACCCAAAGAACAGCAGACAACTGTGGTTAGACAAAGAAGGCAGATGAAATTTTCGCTCAAATTTATACAAATAAATTTTAGAAAGGTGAAAATTAAGTTAAAAATCCAGCATTTTATGTGCAAATAATCTGAAAAACAAATTTTGTAAAACAGTATGTTTCTTTCTTTACAAGAAGTATGTTGATGAACTAGTTTTGACTGATTAAATTGTAGGTGGATTGTAAATGAAGAATTTTAAAGACAAAAGATTTTGAAGTTGCTACGAAATATACTACATCTTTTTCAAATTAAGGGACACATTTTCTGTCTTATGAGATTTATTATAGAGATGCTTGTAACTGATTTGAATTCACTGAAATGAATGTTTTAATACACTGCTATTGATACAATTACCAATTATGTGTAAGTAAGAAAAGTAATATTATAATTTTTTCTGACTTTTCAGGGCTTTGCACAGTATTCTGTACTCTTTTATGGTTATTACAATAACCAGAGGACAATTGGGTGGCTCAAGTTCAGGATGCCTCTTTCATATTTCCTTGTTGGAGTTGGGTCTATTGGCTATAGCTTTATGATTGTCACTCGAACGTAAGTTCTCCTTGGCTCTGGAAAAAAGTAGGTAATTCCACTGTTGACCCTGGAGACTGCCTTTTTAAAAAATGCAGTAATTCTAAGGACAGGACAATGCAAGATCAAGGTCAAACTTATGTAAGATTCCTTAAACCTGTATTTATTTATCTGTTCTTCTGCACCGGAAGTTTTGTTACAGTGTTGTGAAAGTGGGACTAAATCTTTACTGAAATAACAAAACATTTCTCCCCGAACTTCAAAATGAAAAATGAATGCATAAAGTGAGGAAGAGATTTGTCATCCCATCTTTTCATAATACTTGGCATCTAGTAGATCATCAGCTAAAATCCAGGAAATTCAATAATTCTACCTTTAGTGATATTTTATGTGAGTTAAACTCTTCTATGAAGGAAGAACACAAGAAAGAAGCATATGGCAAATAATTCTGCATGTAGCTCACAGTTCACAGTAAATGCTGCCAATAATATAGTCTTTAATACCCTTGGTTCAAGCAAGATGACCACCTAACACAGTAGTACAGTCAGCTCTAGCAGTGCTATTAAAAAAGCCTATAGTGAAAAAATAAGAACCTTGCAAGTCAAGATTCAAGGACACTATGGGTTTGGCACAGCATAGTTTTAGGTAGCGTAAGTTAGGTATACATACACATATATGTATTTTTGGAGAGGAAAGAAACCACTTCAATAAGTTAGGAATTGGTTTAGTTCAAAAATTTATTTTAAAATATTTCTGATAAAACAACTGCCAAGATTAGAAAAATCTTAGTCTCAGAAAATTTTATTTCAATGACTTTCACTCAGACAAAAAATATTCCTGATAGCAGGAAAAACCTGTAGCCCAAAAAAAAGGAATATCCTTGAGAAAAAAATACATTGCATGTGCTAACTTTCCATCTGGCCATATGACACTAATGATGACTAGTATTTAGGAATTCATATGAGAGTTCTTTTCTATTTCTCCAGAAATAATCACAGTGAGCACAGAAACTAAAAGCAATGTAACAGGAAGTGCTATAATTTTTCTGCTGTTGACTGGGAACTTGCAAAGGTCTATGTGAAAGAGGTAGTGAGGATGATAAGCACTATTATTTTATTTAGGGGAAATATTTAGATGTAGGGTTGCTCCTCTCTTCAGCTCTTGCAGTGTGTAACATAAAATGGAAACATTTTTGATCTCAAAGAGATTATATTCTAACCACAAGTATGTTTATTATTTTGTTAGAAACTCTTGAGAAGGAAATATCTTAGTCTATAAACCAGAAGCAGGGCAGATTCTACCAAGAGCCTTTCTTGATCTCTGACCCTTCTAGACACGACCAACCCTGCTATTGATTTTTGGCATCTCAGAAGGATTTTCTGTATTGTTGACTTACTATTGTCTTCCTAGATTTGAGAGTATTTTAAAAAATGTGCTACATAGAATGCATTAATATTAATAACATAACTCAGCTGAATTATTGAGATTTAAGTGTTGCCTTTTCCTGACCAGAAATACTGAAGACTACATGATTTGCACCTCATCAGTACACTCTATACTTGTGCTTAATGACTTGAATTAGTTGACAAAGTATGTAGAAGCAATACCACTGTTATTACGTGAATGAAACCCCTTTAAAACAGAGAATTTTGTAGGCATGTTCAAGTCTAATCTGAAGAAATATTTTTCTGAAGAAATAATTTGATGTTTCTGGACACAGCAATAAATCCTTCGTATGTGCACAGGAAATGACAGGGAAGATAGCTGTATGAGCGATATTTTATGTGTTACAACAATGTTTACTTCTGTCTTGTTATTTTAGAATATTGATTATATTCTTTGTTATATTTATTTTGTTCTGTTTTATTTATGTATTTATTTAGCTTATTGTTATTTTAGAATTTTTTTTATCAGAATTTTTCTTCTTTTTCTACTTGTGAACTCTCTAATAAAATCTATTGCAGTTCAGGATGTTCTGCACCTTTCTATTTAAGAGATGTGCTCAATATTGTTCTTCTATTAAGTTTCTTATCTAGCAGAATTTCTCTGAGGGATTAATGAAATACATTCATTCTTTCTCATAAAAAATGTGTGTTGTGAACTTATAAAGTGTCTAAATATGAAAATACCCATCTTTTGCTCTTGTCTCAGAAAAAAGATTTAGTAAAGCATAACTGACAGCAAGAATGATGTAGGGTTTTTTTCAGAAAAAAAGTTAGAATTTCGGAACCTTTTAAAAGTCTCGCCCACAAAGCAGAACTAGTGTTAACAAGGTCTTCTGTGTCTTTATGTTTTTTGTAGAATGGCAAAGAATGCAAATGATGATGGTGGTGGGGATGACACTAGTTTTAACTTCAGCTGGAAAATGTTCACAAGCTGGGACTACTTGATTGGCAATCCTGAGACAGCAGATAATAAGTTTGCCTCCATCACAACAAGCTTTAAGGTAAAACAAAGTTTACTGAGGAGAGGCAGCACAATCTGGCTTTCACACTGGTATGAATTGGATGGAATTAAGTTCAAGAGTTAGGTGTGCTGAGGCTTAGAAACATATACTTGGATTGGCATCTGTACATCCTTCTTGGTCTTTGTGTCTTGCCATGAGATTTTTTTTCTTTTAAATTGTGAAATAACATTACTATATTTTGTGTCCTCTGTGCTGGCAGTACCAGTTGTAGAAAACTAATTCTACTGTAAAAATAATATTTTCCTTTTTCTCATTTCTGGTGGCTTCCAGTTTCTATGGTGTTTGTCTGAAAATCTTTTTTAAAATGTTCCTCCCATTTTGTCAACCTCACATTGTCAACTTCTCTTGTTACAGAGAATAGATATAAGACAAAGTAATAGAATAATCTGTATAGGGCTATTTATCAGAATATCAGAAAATGGCTGCAGAATTTTGAGTTTATACTTGTTTTTCAGTAAGAAAATTTTCTTTTTAAATTTTCAAGTTAGTTACAAAATACAGCCCAATTTGCAAGACAATGTTCTTAGGCCCCTTTCCTGTATATATATACAAGTATATACCTGTGTATAGGGTATGCTGATTTCAAGAGTAATTGTGTAAGGAATCTGGGGCAAGGTGTAAGATGCAGGGCTGTGAAAGCTGGATGTTAAAGAATGTGTTTCTGCACTAAGGTGGCTGGCACACAGCAGTGGAGCATGCAAAGGAGGATTTAATTTTCAGTGTAATAATGTACAGGGAATACACAGGCAAAGTATTGTGAGACAATGAAGAAGATGCTAGGCTTGCAGTTGCAGCGACAAGTGTGACACCATGGGAGCTGGAGGAGTGAGCACTGGCTGGGGTATACAGCCACTCACCCTGCCCGCCTCCTAAGCTGCAGGCATAACACAGAACTGCACTCAAGTGTAAGTCATCAAAAGAAGATTCCAAGAGAGCAAATTCTGGAGAAGTACTAACTGAAAGCATTGAATCTGTGTGAGCTTGTCCTGCCTGTCTACTAAGAGCAGATGCTGAAAGCTGTTTGGGAATATAAATCAGTTGAGAAAAAGGCTTAATTTTGAGAAATAAACTCATGAAGCTTTCCTGTAATTCTTGCAAACAAGCAAGGAACCTCAGAGAGAAAGGGTGAAGTCCTGTCTTATGTGAGATCATGGGCGTTTAGTTTGAAAGCTGCTGCAGTCTCCTGTCATTTATGTGACAAACACATGCTGTAAAAGGAGCAGAGCCATGAAAGGCAATTATTACAATGCAGTTCAGCTTCCCCTCTGGGCAACTGACCTCTATACCAAAGTCAGAAGCTGTAATAAAACTTCCTTTCATGAGGACACTCCAGAGCAAAAGCTCTTTCAGCTGGTAAAAGTAGAAACTGGAGATTATAGTTGTCTCAGAGTCTTAATATTTATCAGTCATGATCAAGGGTAAATGTGGGGCAAACGTTTTGTTCTGCAGTCTGAAACTCTGCACAGTCCAATTTTTTTGGGATTTCTACATCTCAACTGTCTTTTCATTCTTTCTGAGCTGCTGACTTTCAGAATGAAACTTTTTCCTCTTTTCTCACAAATGCA
Organism: Corvus brachyrhynchos; assembly: GCF_000691975.1. Taxonomy (NCBI): domain Eukaryota; kingdom Metazoa; phylum Chordata; class Aves; order Passeriformes; family Corvidae; genus Corvus; species Corvus brachyrhynchos. Next base: position 5,700,104 of record NW_008238355.1, read on the forward strand.
CATTTTTAAAGCATGATGTTTCCTTTTCTGACAGATATTCACATATTTATCCTGCTGTGTCACTCAGTCTCATATCACCTTGCAAGCTGAAAGAACGTGCTGGGTTTTTTTGACACAAGTACAAGTGTAACAAGACTCATTGGGGACACACTCAACAAGGGCAAAGGAAACCCTGGGGAGCCAAAACCCCAGGATCTGCCAGGACCCAGACAAGATTTTATGAGATAATATACATTAATCTTGAAACATGAAGCTGAGATGTGTATTTGCATCTTTGTAATTTATTTAACTGACTTCTAACAATTGAGGAAACAATGTGGGGTTTTGAGCAATAAATTATTCATAAAATTCTTTTCTTTCTAACAAGTGCAGGAAGCAATCGTGGAGGAGCAGGAGAGCCGAAAAGAAGAAAATATTCATTTGACTCGATTCCTGAGGGTACTTGCTAACTTCTTAGCCCTATGCACACTTGCTGGAAGTGGCTACCTCATCTTTTTTGTTGTCAGAAGATCCCAGCAATTTGCCTTGGAAGGTCTGGAGAACTACGGGTGGTGGGAAAGAAATGAAGTTCGTGCTAGTGCATTTCTATAATAGATGTGGTTTGAAACTGTGTTTCTCTGCTTTGCATGTTGCCTTTTTTCCCCTGGTAATTTAAATACTCTTGAGTGTGGATGGTAAATGTCTAACAAAAGAATTGCTTATGTGTCTCTGCTTCCTACTTCATCAAATTTCTTCTTTGCTTCTTTCAAATATTCCTTAGTATTTAGCTTTCATTTGAGGCCTTTACATTTCCTCCTCTGTGCTCTTAGGATTATTTTCCAGACACTCTCTGGATTAGTGAGATCTCTTCAATCTTGTTGCTTTCCTCTTGAGACTGACCCAAACAAAGTGATTGGTCTGTGGGCACAGATAAAGTTATTTGGGACCTCACGGATACAACTCTGCAGTGTGGCAACAGGTTGAAACTGATACCTTTCTGTTCCACTTGCCCTGTCCAAGGGTCCTATGCCATTTGTTTTGTGCCTAATCTGTGCCTAATGCTTTCCTCAAAAGCAGGTGCAGCCTGCCTGATAGAGGTGTACAGTGATGATGGTGACTGTGTTTGCTACAACAGTGTGCAGTACGCGCCTGAAGTCAGTGTGCTATGTGAAAACCTGGAAAGGTTTTACTTCCTTAGCAAAAATGCTACTGTGCATGTTGTAAAACTATTTTGTTACTTCAAGCTTATCTTCTGAGCTGGAGTGTAAAGTACATACCTGACTTAAGGTAAGGAAAAAGGTGCTAGCCTCACAAAGCTAATGAGATGGGCAATGATGGAACAAGGAAAATCAATCCAGAATTTTCAACACCAAAGCCTGACTGAGAAAGTAATATTAAAATATCAAATAATCCACCTCTAAAGTCCAGAGAAATAGGGTTGTTGAGAGTGGATTAAGTTACTCGTTATCACATTTCAGTTTGATAGGAAAGGAAAAATTGTGTACAAAACTTCTTGATTTAAGGCAACACAAGCTCTGAGACAACAGAGCTTGGAGGAATTCAGCTTTCTCTCAGTTTAAAGGTGTGGTAACAGATTTGTACTAACAAGAACTGGGCTACTGAAAGCTGTTATATTAGTTTATGCTGTAATCTGGAAGGTAGGTAACATTTGTCTTTACGCTCATAGTTTTACTTTTGTTTCTGTAATAAAAATAGAGTTCTAAGGAGACAGAACTAAGATCTGGAGCAGGTGTATCTCTAAAGGAGAGTGGATAAAAAAACAATGACATTTTTTGGCTAAATTTTTTTTTCTATTGACAGGTAATTAACATATTTGTAAGTACAAAACATTGCCCTTGATTGGATATTAATATTTGATTACATAAATGTATTTGGCTTCTGAGTAACATTCACACATTTTCCTTATTTTATAGATCAAACTTTCTTATGTCTGCATCATTAATATATGAGTTGAAAATTTGATCAGAAAAAATCCCAGCACCTAACGTACAACTTAGAGTAAACAAAAGTACAGCTCCTACATATAAGGCAAGCAGCAATATCTAAAAATTTATATTCTTCATAAAAGTATTAAGCTGCTTTTGTAGAAAATGTCATTACACTAGATTCATTAAGAGATTGAACACTGCATACAGTTATGCAATGGAGAAATCCAGGATAAATATATTTTTTGTCATTTATTCCTGAAGCTCACAGCACAATAAAGTGCTGCTGCTGACTTTTCAGAGAAGACCTTTTTCTCTCTGACTCTCCTTCCCTCTGAGAATATTGTAAGTTTTTTATCTCCCTCTCCATATCAGCAGTACCTAGTTCTGTCAGAACACAGTTCAGATACAATTGTCTAGTGAGTCGTGCAGAGGAGGAAATTAGTGGAAATAGGCAGACTGGGACTGTGTGCAGATTTCATCAACTTGTGATACTCAGAGAGGATTTTGGTTTCTATTAAATCAAAAACCAAATAAAAAGTAGTAATGGAAATATATTTTTCACCCAAATCAATAATAATAGAAGAATTTATGTCTCACATTTCACTGTAAACATTTTTTCCCCCTCTCCTCAGGTGAACACAGTTATGTCACTTTTGGGAATGTTCTGTCCGACTTTATTTGATGTAATCAGTTCTCTGGAAAATTACCACCCTCGAATAGCTCTGAGATGGCAGCTGGGAAGAATCTTTGCTCTTTTTCTTGGCAATCTCTACACTTTCATTATCGCCCTAATGGATGAGATCAACCTCAAGGCAAGATATTTACATTCCTTCACTATGTTTGAAATGTAGCTGGGCAACATTGAGGACCTCCAGACAGGCACAGACACATCAGTGAAAGACATTCTTTTCTTTCTGTACAGTAAATTACATCCATGCCTAAGCTAGCAATGGGAATTTTGGAATAGAAAAGCTTGAGGGCTGGTAACAAGCTCATGTTGTTTTATTTTTCCCTGATTTATTTCTTAGTTGGAAGAAGAAAAGATAGTCAAATATAACATGACAATATGGGAAGCCAGTCTGTACAATGGCACTATTCCAGAGAATTCAACTGCTCCTCCAATACAGGTAGACCCTGCTGATGTCCCCAGAGGGCCATGTTGGGAAACAATGGTGGGACAGGTAATGTAGCTGCTCGGAGCTCATATTTGAAAACAGGTCATACAATCTCTTGCAGGACATGATATCTAAATCCTCTTTATTTTGGCTAACAAGTGTCATTTAGATGAGAAAATGTGAGAAGCAGGTGTGGGATTTTCTCTTGAACTAAAAATTTTTTTAAAAATTATTTTATTTTCTTTGTCTCCTGTCTAACAGGAAATTCTTTTTTCTGTTTGTTGACAGAATTGAAAGCATTTCTGTTTTCCCCCTCCTTTTCACTATCCTCTTATATATTCCCCTTCCTGATGCTACCTTTGCCTTGCAAAACTTGTCTAATAATTCTGAAAAAAAAAGGAGTAGCGCAACAGGGATATGTGTGCAAGACAGCTCTTACAGCAGTATGCTTTTGAAAAGACATCTCTGTCTTTAGCCAAGCAAAATAATGTGAAAGAACAATATAAGTTTAGTGGCAAATCTGCTCAAATATTTTATTTGATTCAGTTGAACATTTATTCTTATTGACCCATTAGTATAAACTGTGGTTTCCAAACAATTTTCTAACATACCCTTTCCCTCTATTTTATCCTACTTCATTATTGTTGACTTGGCCATGACAACAACTTCAATATTGAATCACCTTTGCTGTTCCTCTGTCACTCTGACAATCTGCCCTCCTGAATGAACAAATCATGAGCAGGGACCATATTGGCAAAATCATCCCCTCTCTTCTTTTTACTGATGCTGAATAAAAAGCTAAGAACACCAAGAGCTCATAACAGAAATAATTTTACCCTTAATTACTGATCATTACTGATCAGGGACAGTAATAACTTTCTGGGATATCCGGGTAAGGCCTGTTACAGCAGGTTTTAGTGAAATATAAAAAGCCTAAAATAAAAGTTGGGGCATGAGGATTTGAATTAAGATTTTCTTCCTTCCTCTCTGTATCCACTGGACATTGGAACTCCTTGAGAAAGAAGCCATTTGCTTTGGGTTTTTTTAAATAATGTTCTCAAAGTCAGAGGAATCAAAAGCAGTTTAAGGTATCAGCTCAGATTTCTGTTATAGCAGTGATCTTGACTAGAAGCCTTTCCCAGTTTAATCATACCCTGGAAGTCTCATCTGATAATATGAGCACAAATCAGAGCAAAGGATACCTCTAGAAAATGAGGGGCAGTAGTTCTGGCACATTACATAATCAGTGAATGTAGAGAGAATAAGAGTTTTATCTATGTTGAAGCAGAATAAGCACAATTACTGAACTAGTACAGTATTTAATTATTTTTGTAATTATTAATTGCTTAAATATGTTCTTAAAGGAGAATATTGCTCTAACAGGAATTTGTGCGCCTGACAGTCTCTGACATGATGACAACATACATCACAATTTTAATTGGTGATTTTTTGAGAGCCGTCTTTGTCAGGTTTTTCAATTACTGCTGGTGCTGGGACTTGGAGTATGGATTTGTAAGTATCTGATTTTAAATGTCTTTGCTATCCATCACTTCACAATTAAGTAACAAATTTCATTTTCCTTTCAAAACTACAGGGTTAACTTTTGGTTAGATACACCATCTTCAAAATCCCTGCACTACATTGTGTTAGCTTTTCTCAGAATTTGTTTGTGCCTTAATATTTGTCTTTTTCTTTAGACTTTGGTAACTCTAGGACTTCTTTAATTTATTTGATTTTGTGAGAACACTGGGTACACACTTTTCACACCCTTACAATTTGAACATTCCACAGAATATAATCTCATTGATTGGATAGGGCCTTCTAGCACACAGTTCTTGCGGAGAAAAATAGGAAAGATCCTCTTCTAGAAGTATTTTTATATATATATATATTTCATTAGAACTAGTTTAGCTGATGTAAAGTTAGTAAGGCCCATAACATAAGCAGGCATAGAACTGTTCACTCGGAAGTTGAGACTTTTGGTTTCACACTGACCTGAACCAGGTTAAATTTGCCACCTATTATTCTGTAAGGTCTGATGCTGTTTTTCATCTTTTAAGTAATAATCATGGTATTGCCAAAGCTTATGAAGCTCCTGAAGCCTCTCTTGTGCTTACTGAGAAGTACAGAAAAGAGCTAAGTAATTTAAGACTATCAAGGGTACCTCTGCATAAGTAATCATTGTAGCTGTTATTTTGTCCTTCTTTCCTCAAAATTTTGTCTTTGTACAAGTAAAAATTCCTTGCATTGCTAAAAACTGCATCTTGGGAAATCCCAGTTTTCCAGAGGAAGAGAAAGGTTTGGTGTTTTCTATTAAATACCTCAGGTTTCTGGTACAGCAATCTCATTGTTACTTGCTGACTCCTATGAAATGTCAGCATTATTTCAAGGTTTTACCTTCTGCTTCAAACAGGACTAGTGTAGGGATGGAGACAAAGACTACCAGCTGAGCAGGTTGTGGTCAAACCAGTAATAAATGTTGCAATATCAAAACCAAATAGAGTTTGAATATAGCATGAGCAGAAATATTGCCAACAACACATCTGCTTGTAGGGGGTCCTGAAACTGTTCTATAATTGACATTTTTATTTGGCTGTATGTAGGAATGTCTGTAATGGTCTGGCCCATTATGGTCCTCAGGTCCAGTAATCTGCATGAAAAAACAGCTGGAAGTAGAAGTTGAAACTGGAAATCACTGAGTTTCTGGAAACATTTAATCTTAAAATCTTCCTTAGGAAGTAGCTGTAGCTGTGGCCATGGATATATATCCATTAATTTTCAGCCTTTTTCTACAAGAAAAATATTTTTGACCATCAAAATGTCCTTTGGTGAAGAATTCCAGAAATTAACTTGAACATCGTGTGGGAAAACCTTCCTTTTCTTTGTTTAAAGATTGGATTTTAAATTATTATATCTGTTAATGCTAGCACCTATGTTACAAAAAGCAGTCATACATTATTTGATTCCATATGATCTTATTAATCTCTCCATGTTGCTTTTGATATTCTATCTTATACAGATCTTCTTAGTCAACTGCTTTTCAAGTTTAATACTAGTAATCTATTTAATTTTTGCCGTTATGGAAGCAGATTCATAAATATATATGACATAAGTATATCAGTTCACTGTAAACATACATATATGCGTGTGTGTGTGTGTGCATGCACAAAACTATGCAGCACAGTAACTTCAAATATTTCAACAGCACAGCACAGTGCAAGTCAAAATTGTGACTGCAATTGAAGATTTCAGTAGAATGACTTTGTCTTGTTTCAGCCATAAGGGAATTGTTATTTTTGCATCTCATGCCCCTTACACCCTCTATCAGTTATGGATATAATAATTACCTGGAAGAGGTCCATTATTCATGGTCTTTTTGTCCATCAGTATGGTGAATCATGCTATGGTGTATACATGTATAAATAATATTTGTACATGTATAAATAGTATGTTTGAAACACATATTTAGGTGTAAGAAAAAAGTCTACAACCACAATTACTTACCAGAAAGTTTTGATCTAGTGGATGTGAACAAAAATTAATATGTGTTGCCTTTCAATTGTTGCTAAATTCAGTGTATTCGATGTTTCCAACTGGAAATGTTCATAAATTAGAAATTAATAATTAAGGTAAAAGAAGAGCTGGGTAAGTGATTAAAGATTTGAAAAACCAGAATGAAGGGTCAAATTAATAGTTCAGAAATAAAAGACTAAACAATTTTTGTGGTAATTATGCATCTACACCGGAAATAAAAATGTATGACACAGGGCTTTCTTCAGCAGACAAAGTGATAATGAGATGCCATGGAGTCCCTAAAGTTCTGAATCTTAAAGGAAAAATTAGAATCAAACACTCAAATTAGAAATAAGATATTCATATTAAACAAAGAAAATGATTGGCAACTTCTATCAAGGTTAAAAGGAATACTTCAAAATTTCAAAAGCTGAAATACAAAAAGAAAATGAAAAATAGTGCTAGAGTTCAATCAGATATTAAATCAAGTAAATCACATTCCTTACATTAAATTTCACTGCTGATGCTATACTGGAGGACACATTATTTTGACAACCAGTATCCATTCCAATAGAAATTTTCTGAATTGTTGCTTTAAAATTTACCCAGTACCCAGCACGATTTTTAGTTCTCCATTAGCACCTGTCTCTGAACAAATTTCAGAAAGATTTTCAATAAAATACTGCAATATTAAATAATATATAATATAATATATTAAAGGCTATCCTGTGGCCTTGAATTTTATTATTTATTTCATTATTCACTGATAAGATGCAACAAGAGGCCCTGTAACATGCTGCCATTGTGCTGCTGCTGTTGGAAATGAGAATTTTAATCTACTGTAACTCACCTTAAGATCCTTTGTGCAAACCTAAATCTCTCTCATGTTTTTCAGCCATCATATTCTGAGTTTGATATAAGTGGAAATGTGCTGGGACTGATCTTTAACCAAGGCATGATCTGGTAGGTGTGGCAAAGCGTGTTGTATCTGCAGGATGGCATCAGTTATCTGTGTCTGTGAAGGATTTTTCTGAAATCCTGATTGTGTCCCATTTCCTTAATTTTATGGATGTTAATGCAACATGTACCAAACTCTGGTAAACTGCAACCGGTGGGAACACTTCAAAACTATTTCTGGGCTAAGATTATTGGACAACATACATCAGGCTTTTGCACTGAGTTGGTAAGATCAACCAGTAAAAAGCTGCAAGGATTAATCTCATGCTTTTGTTGACTGACTGCTTGCTGTCGTGTTTTACTTTGAAATTTAGCCCTTCAACATACCTTACCACTCATTTCCCATGTTCCTGTGCAAAAGGCCTTAAAGTGAATGTATTTACACTTATCTGTCCAGTCACATGGATGTGTAAACAATGCTACTCCTGCAGCATTAGTCCTTAGATGTAGAGGAGAAAAAAAATCTAGGTTTTAATTCCATTTTTGGACTTTACATGACTGGTAAAGAACACCATGTAGAGTCCTCGTGCAAGATGCTCAGTCTTCCTCAGAAACTGTTCTCTGCAAGCACTGTTGACTTCTCAGTCTTGCTAAGGCCTAATTTTTACATTTATTATGTCTTTGGTGATCAGGCTTTTCGTGTGGTGAAAGCCCTCACTTCTGTAAAGCCCTTTATCTTTTCATTTAAGGCATATGAAAAGAGGAAGGAGATATAATAATATAATAAAGCCTGTCATTTTTCTGTACTCAGAAGGTCTTTCCAACCCTAATGTAAATATATTTCCTGGTTTGTCTGAGGCACTCAGGGCCAAAGCAGCTTAGCTTGATCACCTTATCACCTGATCACATGGGCAAGGATTAAGGAAGAAGCAGATTCCCGATCTCTTATATTTTGTATCATTTGGCCAGGAAAATGAATTTAGCTGCTCTTCAGTCAGCGTGACACAAGAAACAAGGTGTGATTAAAAAAATGTGCCAACTATTTCAGTGTCATAACCATGCAACCATATATAATGAGGAAAAAAATCTATTCAACAGAATCAAGAAGCAGGTTGTTGGCATGAAGCACTAAATGTCCCCGGCAAGAGAAGATAAATGTCTATTAAGCAAAAATATCCTTCATAAAAAGGTGCTAGTATATTAATAAAAATAATAAATTATGAATGAAATTATTTTGTTTATATTTAGCTGTAGGAATTGTTAATACCTAGTTTTAAGGCTGTTCTTTCTTATACAACACAAGAAAGATGCTACCTGCACAAATTAAGAGTGAATAGCATTTCATCAAGTCTTGAATTAAGTTGCAGAGAAAGGTGACTTGGAAACAGAAAGTTCATAGAGATAATTCTCTTCATACACCTTCAGCTTTTCTTAAAATAGAGCAAAGATAAAAGACCAGTTAAAATACCCCATAAAGTTGGTTGTATGAATTTCTTAGGGCACTGTGTGCATGGTTGCAAAGCACATTGACAGAGGGAATGGGTGGCATACCGAGGAAGACAGAAGTCCAAAGTAGTTAACAATATAACAAAAGTTAACCATAAATAACAAAGTGGTTATTTTTTTTAAATTTGTTTCTCTTCTAGGATGGGATCTTTTTATGCTCCATGTCTCCCAGCAATCAATGTGTTCCGCCTCCACACATCGATGTACCTGCAGTGCTGGGCAGTGATGTGCTGCAATGTCCCCCAAGAACGGGTCTTCAAGGCTTCCAGATCCAATAACTTCTACATGGCCATGCTGCTTTTCATCCTTTTCCTCTCCACACTGCCTGCTGTGTACACCATTGTCTCCATCCCTCCATCTTTTGACTGTGGTCCTTTCAGGTTCTTTGCATTTTATCTTCATCTTTTGCAGTTGTTGTAAAGAACTGCTTCAGCACATTGCAGTGAACAATGCAGGAATGAAAAAGTGCCTCTATAATAAGCGTTAGCACCTGATATGCTGAGTCTTTAATCGTGGTGTATTTCTCATTGTGGATAATTACTGAAGCTGGAATCCTGACAAACTGACTAACTCTTTAGAAAGTTTTATCTGGGGTGTAGAACAGAAAACCTTTTCTTTTTGTCAATTTTACTGTAAAAAGGTTATCCTTACTGCTGCACTGAAGAAAAATTATTCTTAAGGAGTAGAGCAGTGAGCTGTTGTGTTTGAAAGAGAGGGCTTTTAGGAAATGTCTGTACGACCTGTAGGAAGGGCAGATCAGAATGTGTGAGGGTGTGCTAAATGTACTGTGGTTCAGTCTTTGAATGCTGGGACCCTTCAACTCACAGAATTTAATGTGTCTGTGCTACCTCTGTGAAACTGAATTTGTTTCTGAAGTCTTCAAGGCCTCCGTAGTCATTGGTCCCTTCTAAACACTTAGACCTGCCCTGCAAACACATGCTTTGCATTCAAGCTAGTTTAGACTTTGCCACACTTTCTCCTTCTGTGCACAGTACCTGAAAAGTCTAGGATAATTTTCATCATCTTCACCTGCCAGGCAACATGAGATACAAATACAACGAGTTGTATCACATGACAACAGACAAGACAAGAAATTAAAAATTTTAAAAGTCTTTAGCCTTTGAGGCTTTTCTTTGAAGAAAATATTAACGAAGCAAGAGTAGGAGAATAGTAAAAGAGACATTCTGGTTGCAATGCAAGGTTGAAATAATACATTACTGTTGTGAGTAAAATGACATTTGTATGATCCCCAGTGCACTTTGCATAGGAGCAGCAGTCTCACAACATTAAATTTGGCCAAAGGCAAAATGACAGAGATTGTTATCACAATAGTCTCAGGTACCTAAAAGGGAGAATCATCTGACATGACAAAAATTCTGATGAGACAGAAACTTGCTTGAATTTAGAGAAGAATTTATAACAAAACAAGAGGTACAATTTTTTTTTTTTTTTTTAATTTGAGTCCTAGCAAAAAAATATTGAGGGAGATATTTGGGGTCACATCTCAGTAGCAGCAGTTATTGAATTGGGTATAAACTAAATGGTGAGACTACTCCTCAAAATGAGAAAGACAATGCTTGCCACTTTTTCTCTGTGAAGTGCAGAGATATGTTGTTCTTCATCAAAAAAGTGAAACCTTCAATGTAACTCCTAATGGGGAGCGCTTGAAACTGATGAGGGCTCATTCAGCTCCAGTATAGGTAATGCTACAGTTGAACATCCAGCGAATAAATACTGGTAGAGTATGCCTCTACATTTAAAAACCAAAATATTTTCCTGTTGGTAACTCAGTGTCCCATCCTTTTTGAAATTTGTGAATATTTTGGGGTTTAGTTCCGGGTGTTTGTTTGCTTTTTTTTTTTTGTTAAATTTAATTCTTTCATTAAATCAACATATGAAACTCAACAGAGACCTGCCAGGAGTAGGGAAGACGGGATAGAATTAGCAATATTGCAGTAGAGAGAGCTTTGTGTGTGCTGGAGAGCATGAGGAGAGAAGAGAATGGAGTTCCTCATCTACTGTGAGTGGGTAGGGCAAGTAGAGAGAAAGAAAAGGTCTGAAGAATTCTATCTGAAATATGTTTATTACTTGAAAGGGTGTAAACACTGAGAATGAGTTAAGATAAGGACCCATTTGCCAGAAAATTTGTCTCTGAGAACCGTGGCAGGAAACTGCAGTGACCAGACAATCAGGTGGCAATTTGGTGACAATTCCTACAACTAAGTAAAACTACTAATTAGAATTAATATACAGAGACCAATTTTGCCAGTCTTGTCCAGGTTAAAAATGTCAAACTTTTGTGCCCTGAGGCACAGAAAAAGGCAAAATAAACAGAAAGTGACTTTTGGAACAACTATTGATACACTTCTGAAGGAAAACAGTCTAGGAAGAAAACACTTTCTAATGAGCTGGAACAATTACATATGAAGGTAACTAGATTTCTGCAACAATAAGAAAAATATCCTGAAACACAGCCACTGACTTGTGTAGTATTGATACACACCAAAGAGAGACGAGAATTGGGCTGAACAAAAAACAATTGCAAACAGATCACTTTTTGCTTGTCAACCATAAAACCCAGGATTTTATTTTTTCCCCCATGTATTCATAGACCACAAACAGTACTTCACTCATTGGTTGGGATGGAGTTTGCAACTCATACACTGATTCACTGAAGAATAATTTGGGTGGTAACCTGGCAAAATCTATTAGCATACAATAAGAATTTTGGTGTCTATTTTTCCCCCTAGAATACATAAATACTACTTTAGACAATATTCCCTTCAGAGTGTAAAGTTTTAAATAATGTTAACATAACATTTATTATCCTTTTTCCAGGTTTGATGTGATAAGATTAACTTATATATTTGTAGTTGCTACAATATTAGTATGTGTTATATTGTCAACTTTTCTGTTTAATAGTGGGAAGACTAGAATGTATGAAGTCATATCAGAAACTCTGGAGCACGACTTCCCTTCCTGGTTTGGGAAGGTATTTGGTTATGCCTCTAACCCTGGACTTATCCTACCTTTTATATTGCTTATGGTGTACGTATAGAATATTAACTCAATTCTTGCTTTATCTAAGGTCAGCTAAGTTTCTTTCACTCTCAGCCATCACTGCCTGAATATCTAATAAATGCAGTGCTCATTGTCCAGTGATGAGTGTCTTGAAGAATTCATGAGTCTTTTTTTTGAGCATACTTAATGTGCATTTGCAGAAAGGTTGATACCTCTTTTTTGTTCAATGGCTTTCTTTGTGGTTTAGTTATTCTTTTAAAAAATGTTGTTCCTGTCACAAAAGTTACAAAACTACTAAAATGCAAAAGGCCCATAGGGAATCTGCAGTGCTGTAACTTTGATCACCTTGTCCACTAATCAGAACAGCACACCATAAATCATTACCAAGTTCAGTGGAAACATGAACATCATGAAGCAGAGTTATCCTCAGTAATTTTCAGGAAATCTGATATTCAGTGCCTTTACACATAAAAACTATACTCTATATTATTTGGACAGGAGTATGGCACAGGGTTTTGGAGACTTTGTGAAATAAGGCTAGTAGAGACTTTTGTGAGTCAGTACCTGGTAAAGAAAAATGACCCCAGAATATTTGCTCTTAGAGATTTTATAGAGTCCTGTTTTATCAGGGCATTTTAACCTGCTGGGTTGGGTTATTATATTGGGTTATTTAGCATACTGCTGAACTAAAAGTTAATTCTATACAGAGATGAGCTGGGATTTAACATTGTATTGAAGAACTGCAAGTAAATGTAGAGAAGATTGCAGAACACAATAGAAATTACAAAAGGACTTTATATAAGCAATGTGAAATACTGAGATGAAATTTTGCCAAGGTTCACTTAACATCATGTTCTATTTTAACAACTATAAAGGGTAAGGACACTAAAAATAAGGGAGAAGAAAAAAAGAAAGAGGGAAAATACAAGGCAAAATCAGGCAAAGCAGAGGAAACAGCATATGCTGATTAATTATTTACTCCTTATGTCGCTTAAAGACTTCATAGCAGATTTTTTCTTACTAAATCAGGATGTTGAGGACTACTAATTTCATAGAGTTATCACAATAGTAATTCAATACACTAAAAGATGAAAATGTTCTTACATTTTTGCTTAGTAGAAGAGGGAGGTAATAATTAAAAAAAAAAGGAATATTATTTTGGTTGTTTTCTTGGCAGTATTTCAGATTGTTTACTATATTTGTTCAGAAACTTTCATAAATATCATTTACGTATTTTTAAAGTGTGTCATGCAACTTATTTAACTTTTATAAGTTGTTCTATAGAAGTCACTTCACAGTTAAGCACTACTTAATGAAACATCTTTCTTAAATACTGTAAGATTGAGTGTACAATATTAATAGATAGAATAAATTCTTTTGTTTTTCCCCCCCTGAAATAACAGTGCCTTCTTCATAACGTAAGGAAGCACATTGTTCATTGTCAAAATACTAGTACTGATTAAACATAATAAATGAGAAAAAGATACAGAGCTTATACTATCACAACTGTAATGGTTGCTACAGGAATGTTCTGAGTCTTTATATTTAAATCACTGTCTAACAAGAAACTATTATTCTTTACATTTAGCCTGAGTCTTTATTATCTCAACGCGACATCCAAATCCTACAAGGAAGCTAACTTGGAACTTAAAAAGAAGTTACAAAGTGTAAGAATAGAGACTTATTGATTTTTTTCATTTTACAAAATATTAGAGAAGCTGTTCAGGTCACTGAAAGATCCCTTCTCTCTCCCTATCATTAGCAAGCAGAAGAAAATAAAAGAAGAAATAAACAAAAGGCACAAAAATCAAATGAACAAGAGGAAAATCCATTTGAGACAGAACCACCACAGGCAAAGCCTAAAGGAGACAAGCAAGATGAATCCACTCCAAACAAAGGTAAGATCTGGTCTGAATGTCTCAGGATGAGGAATTCATGTATGTGTGATCCTAGTCTGCCTCACTGACTTGGCTGCTTCCTCTTCTATAATCTCCTGAAACACCTTCGAAATACTGAATCACAAGTATTAACCTAATCTCCAGTTCACACTTCTTTCTTTGGCTTGTTTAAGAAATTTTGCAGCATTATTCCATACCCAGCGGCCCCAAAGCAAAAAGCTGAACTATAATGAAGTGAAAGTCTCAGTCCTCCTGAAAAAAATTAAAGCCTGGTTTAAGTTTCAGTGATCCGTTTCATCTATCACAAACCAGTCAAAGCTTAAATCTACTACCCTTCTGTTATATTTTGTTGACCCAGAGCTATGCAAAAGAGCATTTTTCACCTGTGTCAGGTTCGCCTGGAGAAGGCGTACTGAGAACACAGTAAGCAATCCTTATCTGAAAGCCTGGCTGGGGCAGGTGGCTGTCAGTCTGACCTGAGGGATTTTGCTGGCTGTTTCCTTTCCCTCATCATGCGTGTATGCCTATAGCCACTAAGCGGCCTCGAGCCTAAGAGGGAAAACCAAGTTAGAGATGACTGTCTTTGCAAGAGCCATGTGTAATTACTGCCTTCATCACCACGGATAGATGGTATCTAACTGCATCTTGAGAAAGTCCCCACCTGCCCGCATGGGACAGAACTGGATGGAAAACACAACACAAAGGTCATGAAGGTGCATAACCCCAGGCGTTGGCAGGGGAGGCCCAGACTTTGTACTGCACTCTAGGGTGGTCAAGCAGCTGCTGGATTTCACTGTCAGGGAACTTCTGATCTGCATGCTCATTTGTTAATTCTGTCCTCCAAACACATTTCAGACAGCAAGAAAGGACAGGATGGCAATGAATCAAAGAAGACAGCCCAGCCACAAGAAGTCAGCTCCTCTCAGATACTCCAGCATCCTGGCCCTGCCCTGAATGGCCACTACCCTCCACAGGGCCGAGGAGGAAACCTTCCTCCACCATCCATAGCTGTGACAAGGCCACCAGGGCCCAGGAGGTCCGGAGTGCCAGGCTATCCACCTGGAAATCCATGCCTCCCAGGGATGCAGCCAGGAATTCCCAGGGGTCCTCCCCTGTACAGATAAGGAGCCTTAAGAATAGTGTAATATGATGAAGGACACTGGAGGATGGAAGAGTGGCCCTAAACCCAAACACACTCCTGTAAGAGCAGAACCTCACCATGTTTGTTGTAAATCTTCATGTGCATAGAAGTAACCCATTTGCTTCAGTTTTTTGCAGCATGGGAGCTTCAGAAGAAAACATGGCATATGTCTTCTTGTGTTTGGAGGCATTGTGGAAATGTGTTGCCTGTATCAATAAATTGTTAAAATTACAGATTTTTATTGGGGATACTTGTTAGAAGAGTGGAAAACAATTTGTATTCAGATTTTTATTGGGGATACTTGTCAGAAGAGTGGAAAACAATTTGTATTCAGTTGACTTTTCTTAAATGCTTAAAAGAAATTGTGTCACTAATATCTTTTGCTTTTCCTTAGAAGAACATTTCACTGAAAATACAGCTGTGTATAAAGTTTATGAGAATCAGTTAAACCCTGCATATATCTTGTCCTCTGCAGGTGAGATATGCGTAGCCAAAGATTTCAGATTGTACAGGGGAAAACTAGGACCAAAACAAGGGAAAGCTGCATGTAAAGTCTCTGTAAAAGTATTAAAAAGGAAAAAGAAAAGAAATAGTTCACCTATAATTATGAAGAAAATTTAACTCCTATTACAGTACCACTTTTAGCTAGTAATAGTTTTATCATGTTCTTAAAGACTAGAAATAAATTTAAAAAATCAGATTGGTAAAGAAATAGTTCCTGTGCAGGAAAACATATTTGGGGAATGGAGGTAAGACAATTATTCATTAATTTCACCTAAATGCTGTAGTGGCATAGAGACATTTAACATTGCATAAGAATAGGTATGGTATAATCTTCTCTGTGAATTTATGACTGGATACTTGTATTGGTCTCTACATAGCCCAAGGTGGAACAGGTTATTTTTCTGACAGGTCTTGTGGAAACACAGGATAGATGTAAGCCCAGGGGCAAGTTGATGTTATTTATTCCAAAGAGATAGGTTGATTTTTATGTTCTGATCTTATTTCCTTTCTCAGAACATTGGTCTTAATAATTATTTGAAGGGTCACAAGCTTAGTAACAAAATTAATCTACTGATAGTATTCCAAAAAATAAATGTAATTCCATTGAGGTCCTTCTGTGTAATAGAGGTTCATTTTGTATAGTAGAAAAATCTTGACCTAGTATAAAACAATCTGTGACATCACAAAACAATCTGCACGTAATTAAATCGTGGAACATATTAAAAAAAGGCTTACAACCAACCCCGACCTCCCCCCCCAGCATAACCTATGCATCACCATAAACCACAATTATCCAGATACAACTTCCAGGTCAAGCAGTCTTTAAATCAATTGCCAGAGCCTGGAAGGATTAATCAGAGGAGACTTCACTTTGTACTTGACTTGATTCTTGTACTGCTTCCATGAGTGTCGACTAGTAGACGTATCTGCAACTGGCAGGCTGTGAGTCTTACATTTTAAATTAGAGAAAGCACAGATAAGTGCAGTGTATGTTGTTTCATCTTTCTTCTCATCTATGAACTTCAGATTAATGGAAAAAGTACAGTAATTCAAACTGTTTAATAATTTGAAATTTTTCAACAGGATTAACTTTTAAATTGCCCATGTCTCTAGCCCAAAACCACAAGATTGTCAGTCGTCTTACTGAAGCTAAGCATGGGACCCAGTATTCTAATGTTTTCATGCTTTTAGCATAAACTTTTTCCTACAGGCTGGGCTTTATCTATCCTGAAATATTGACTTGCACAGAGACTTTATGTCATTGTTTGTTAGCATTTCATAGTAAGAAAACTCTGGCTATTCCTTAGAAGATAGATCATTTTTTATAGAAAAGGTGAAGAAACTGAGTTTAAAGATATTTTATAGCTTGGTGATCCTGCTGAGTTTTTCAAGAGGTGTTGGAGTAAATTAGCATTGTAAAGTACTTTTAATGCAGTCTGGTTCCCTAAAATGGAGAGGGATGTTTACGTACACAGATCTTAATAAGGGTTCCTTTTTCTGTCAGGAGTGAAAATTTTCTGTGGATGTTAAAGGCTTTCTCATTGTTAATGGGTTTAGTATTTCATTCTGTGGGATTGGTTTACATCATGAATAGAGGAGAGACACAGCAAAGAATCCACCAGCTGAAATTTTTCTGGGGAGCTTTCTGTTAGATCTGTATGCTGTATTGATTTTCAACAATCAGTGTGTTCTCATAATACATGTGTATATGCAGAGATGAACATGTAATAGCCAATATGAATAACAACAGCAAAGCTAGATGTTCATCAGGCTGCTGTGACTGAAAAGGAGATATTTATTCTTATTCTTTGGTACTTAAAAGTAAAGGTATTTCATCACTATGTTTTGAGATGCTGTGATTTCAGTACAACATAGAAACGTTGCTAATGTTAGGATGCAAAAACACTACCAGTATCATATGTAATGATATACCAATATCATATGTGTAAACATTCTCTGTGAAATATTTTCTTGTACTTACATTATTAGAAGGTTTTAGATTAGTGTAAAAGGCTGAAAGATACTTGGCATTAATAATAACTCAAGGTAGGAATAAATATAATCCCCTTGTGTGTCTGGGGAAAAACTGAATGTACTGATCTGCACTTCAAGACTCTGATTATTTTATTCTGCTTAACATGAAGATTTAAAGAAAGGAGCTAGTATATGACATCAGAATATTTTGCTTTCTTTTGAGATATAACATCTCAGTTGCAGTGCATAGTTATAGAAAGTTATGAATCACATCTGTTGGAATGTTAGTAAAATAATAATGAAAAGTAGTATTACACACTTTGAGGCTTGCTTTGGTCACTGACTTTTTGTTGAAATGTTCTGCACATTTTTACATAATAGTTTGTGCTCTTAATGTCACAGGTATGTAATTTTTCAAAAATATTGGCAATTTAGTTTTGAAATTGCAAAAGGAAAGAAAATTTCCAATACCTGTGGTTGGTTTTCCGCTAAGATCCATTATTGTATGTGTACATTCCTATCATACGCAACTAATGATGTGTTCAGTAAACAATGTTCATCACTTACTATTTGACTCCTATCCTTGCCAGCTCTCCTCAGTTGTAGAAAGCTTTTGATATACCACATTCTTAATCCATTTTGAAGAACTTAATAAATAAATAGAACCAGAACATTTTTCCTTCTCTTTCTCAGAAATAGATAAGAAAAAAATTCATTTTGTAACTTGTTGTCAATAATAGTTATAACCAATTGTCTCAAAATATTGCATCAGTTATAACAGTTACATTGGAAATATTTAAATTCTATAATTCTTAGAGCCAATAGTTTTCAATCTATAATAATTGTATCCATCAAAACTATAATTTTAAAATATTGAACTTTCTGACTACAAAATGGTACACGTAGTTATCCCAAGTGATTGATCCACAAGCTAAAAACTACTTTCATGCAATGAACTTACCAAAAGAGAGAGAACTGGCTAACAGAAGATTGGGACAATTAGGTTGCACAATTGATAGGGAATGAGTCTTAGATTTTTAAACGTAAATAAATAAAAATAAAAACTTTTTAAGACTTGGAAAAATTAGTAGAAGAAAGATAAAAAGTGATATGTAATAATTTCAGGAAAAAAAATCTTCTAAAATAATTTCATAAGTTCTTAAAGTATGAAGGCCAGTTCTTGAGCGAAACACAATAACCTCTGGAAATATGGTATCAATCTAAACCATAACTTATATAAAATAACAATCTGATCCTTATAGTGTGAAAATATGCAGCAAAATTTCATTGTAATTAACATGGGATTAATTTCTTGCTAGCTGAAAGTAAATGTGATATTTCAAAACTTTTTTATTAAATCACCTAAGAAATGCTCTGCAGATAGAGCCATGGGTCCAGATACCTTGGATAGAAGACAATTTTGGAAAGTCTGCAAGTCACACTCACTTGTCTAAAGGAATCATATTTAAAATGCTGAGGACATTCTTCCCCAAAGCTGGTAAGCCTAGTAGGCTTGTTGTTATGATGATTAGTGAGAGATGTTCTGCCTGAATTAAAGTGCAAATGAGACCATATGTTGAAGTAAATAATTTCACAGGATCACAGAATCACAGAATAAGATGAGTATATGGATTTTATTTAACACTAAATATGAGGTAGAGACATAAAAAGAAATAGAAGGGAGGTTGTGGGGGTGGGGATGGGGAGAGAGAGAGAAAGACAGAGAACTCAAGTTGAAGATAATCACACCCATGGAGCCAGGCTTCTCCATGGTACGGATCCAAGAACTGTTCTTCTGGGGATATCACCTTTATACATTCCAAGTTTCTGGTATCCATGGGGTGGTAGTAGATGCTGTTCTCATAACTTGGTGGGGTGTGTATATGAGCATTTCCTTCCTTTCCCACAGTTTGCCACATGGGGAATTTTTGTCCAGATATGTTAACTATGATGTGCTAACCAGATCTCACCTCTTCAGGCCTGGAATTAGTGCCTTTCTGTCCTAATTTTTATCTCAAGTTCCTGCTGTGGTGGTCTATCTTATGGTACATTACTTCTGTGGCCTTGATAGTGTTTTGAGCCAAGCAACTGTGCTCTTAAAGTCCTTGTATGAGTAAATAAATAAGACTGAATGACTCTAAAACCTCTTACATAATTTTAAAGGCATGCTCTTGTTGCCAGTGTATTGCACCATTCTGGCACCTTCTGGTGTCTCTGACAACCACACACAACAATAATGCTGAAGGACCATATATCAGCCATGTTCCAGCTGCAACTGCATTAAAAATAGAGAAGTCTTTGTTGTGTTTTTTAACAAGCAGTTTCTTATTTTCAAGATCTGCTTCAGTCCTACCACGTGAGAGCAGACTGACTGTTCTCTCTGCGGCACTGCTGCTCTTGTGTGCTTCATGCAGATGGGTATTCTCAGTTTGTAAACTCTGCTCTCTAATATTGTCTGCTAAAATAAGCTCCTTGGCACTTGGTGTTTCCTATCCTCAAATGAACTTTGTTGCACAGTGGAAAGCAAATACTCTGTTGTTTCCAGAAACAGAGGAATATGGCATAACATGTATTGAAAGTGAGATACTCTGAGACACAGTGACAATTTACTATAAATTACATCTTTCAGAGAAACTTAATGCCCACCATCTGCCAGTATAATATGAAGCTATTTTTATCACCAGGCAAGACTAGGAGTAAATCCATCTGTCTGTCTATCTATCTATCTATCTATCTGTCGTTCTAACAGCTGATGTCCTAAGTTCCAAAGCAGGTTATGTGTTAATATCTGGTCTCCTCTCCTGATTCAGTATTGCCTCCCAGGGGCAATTAAAAACCTGTGATTAAGGCATGTTGTCCAGACAGCTTCTTGTTGCCTGGAATTGAAAAAAACTTTCCAAACAATATTGAAGTGGTAATATAACATGCAGTTCTATAATGAAAGCTTTCAGGTGCACAAAATATAGCTATTTGTGCATGCACAGTATCAGATTTCCACACTTTTAATGAGTTTAATTAACTACCATATCTAGCAGGTACATCCAATAAAAGACTGGTTGTCCTGGTAACCCACTCTTGGACCTGCCCTATCGGAGAGATTCCAAGGGGTTCCTTGCCCTATATTTTTATGTGTCTCCTAAACGCTGGTGTAAAACAGGGTGTTCTTATTAGAAATTCTTTTCTTTAAAATAAGATGAAACAGAATTTCAAGAAGGTGACATAAATGTGTGAGAAAAGGTAACCTACTCTTCTAAAGTGTAAGAAAATGTTAAAAACTATACACCTATATATAAAAAATCTACAAAACTACAAATATATAAAAAATATATAAAAGCAAAAAATCTTTAGGCATCATACACTCTAGCCCAGCCATTCTCTCCACATCAGGATGCTGAAGTCGCTGCAAATCCTGATCAACAACCTGTGGGTCCCCATCTTCTAAACATTGCCTTAAATCAAGGAGGACTTAAATCGCGGGGCTGTCTCCTGGCATATCCGTTCAGTGGAGATACAAATGAATCATTGTCAGCACAGAGCTGCCTCTAACCTTGGCTTGCTCTCTGGTTTTGTTTCCCTTTGCACCAGGATTTTAGTAATACTTCCATGGAAGGTTGCAGCAGGATCAATGAAGAGCAGACAGATCCTGATGAGAGGACAGTGACTTTCTTTCCTTTGTCTGTGTAGCACTGTGGTGGTGGCTGTAGTTCCACTACCCTGGTGACAAGTTGGTCCAGCCATGCCATATGGGACCAATCGGACAAAGCAGAAGCAGGATCTGTTTTTTTTCCTGAGCTGCCATGCTACCTTGAGAGGCTGCTCACCCTTTTCCAGACCTGCAGCTGCTGCTCCTGTATGCGCCATAGCTGGGACAAGGCACAACATGTCTGCGAATCCTCTCTGTTCATGAAATATATCCATGCTCTGCCTGTGAAACTGGCAATCCCTGTGTGTTAAGCATGCATACTACTCTAGAGGCACTGTGCTGGGATGGCCATGCCATGACTGAGACAGGAGGAGGCATGCTCTGTGTTTGACCAACGTTGCTGAAAGTGCAAACTGACAAGGCAGTCCTTTTCTGACTGTAGGACTTCCTTTACACATGGGTTCCATCACTTCATTCCTGTTGTGATGTATAGATGAGAGAAGTGCCAGTACTCTTCCTCTTGCTCTTAATTGAGTCAAAGGCTAAAATGATATTTGCTTAATGTATGAGTTTACCTCACTGTCCTACAGTCAGTTCCATATGCCATTTTACAGAGTACCGCTGGAATGCCACTGGTTATATGTATGATTATTTAGGCCTTTACCTGAGGTAGGCCAGGCTAGATATGTTTACTTTTTAAAGATTATATCATATATCTGGCATGACTCCAATGCTTTCTAAAGGCACTCTTTGAATCCTGCCTTTAACTTGTTCCTTTATCTGAAGGTACCTCTCACGCCAATAAAATTTTGTTGGTAAATTCTTTTCTGTATTTTTATATTCCAGAGTGTTTGAACTATGAAATAGTTTGTCTCAGTAGTTCACCAGTTTTAACTGTAGGACAAATATGTCACATTTTTCTTGCAGTATCTGAACTTAATGAAATTGTCCCTCAATTCTTCCTTGTCTTTCTCTCTCTCCTGAAATCTTGCTCTCTGCCTTTCTTCCTTGCTAACTGTGGACAGCACTTTTAGTTTAGCTTGTACGCTATTCAGTCTATCACTTCAAAATAAAGATCATAATCCAGCATTTATGTTCATTGACTGCAGAAGGACGCCTGGTGTCCTCACCTTATTAATTGCTGAATTCAAGTTGAATTTAAATTATTTAAAAAAAAAATTACCTTCACTTTTTTATTTCCAACTATTTTACATTGTGAAATTTACTGACTACATCATGTCCTGAATGATAGGTGAACTTTTTGAGGTAGCTTAACCTTTTTACCTGTTTGTGAGGATCCCACTGCAAAGGTGCTCTAAATCTAATGAGGATCATTGAGACCTACTAATAAGTGGTCATCTAGGTGCGTGAGTACCTAACCATTATTTCCCACTGATACGGGCCATCAGATATGTATTAATCTATTACCTGTATGCATAATAAGAAATGTTTTTAAAGCTTACAGTGAAGTAAAAAGGGCTTTTTTCCCTTTCCCTTCCACTTGCCTCAAAAAAAAATAAAAAGAAAAGAAAAAAGAGAAAAAAGAATAATTACATGTGCCTTGGTCTTCTCTCCAGTAGAGGTCAGGACAACATAAGATACTTCCCAGCATCTGTGTGAGTAACTACTTTAGGAAAGAATAAATCGTTACTACTTGATCGCGTAAAAGTTGACAGAACTAAGGCTGCTAAACTTTCTGATCAACTGGGAATTTGTGGACGTGCCAGAAGTCTGCTGATATGATGTTTCAACTGATGCCAGTGGTACAAGTTTTCCTCTTCTGTGGCTATCTAAAAGAAACAATTTATTAGGCCATCTGAAATATTGCATGGGAAAATTCAGGGATAAAAAATCCCTTTCCAACCTTAATGCATTTTTTAGAGATAATAACTGGTAGTGTAACTGCTTGAGAATCAGTCTTTTGGTTTCTGCTCTTAAAGCAATATTGCTGAATCATATAATCCAACCTATAGGTACTTTGCAGTTCAAAATAGTCCATCTATTCTCTCACTTCAAATATGAAAAAATGTAATCCTTTTTCAAAAAGCCAGTTTTACACATTATTTACATTATACAGGAAAGGCAAACTGCAAACTTGTCAGAGGAAATTTTCACTTCAGAAGCTTCTATTTGGTCAAAAAACCAATGCCCTCTGTCTTACATGTCTTGTATAAAATAACCAAGTATCAATACTTGATTAAGTATTGATTTTCATTTTCCTGGATAAATTCACAGGTGTGTAGTAATATTCAGGTAGATAAATCTTATGGAGAAAAATTTGGGAAACATTTTTGCACAGCAAAGATGTTCAGATAAACTGTAAACTGTAGCTCCTTCAATAGAGGCAGCAAACAGCTCTGCAAATAATTCATATTATGGTGAATCTGTAATGGCCCAAACACCACAGTAATGAGAGGTTTCAAGCAAAGATACGATTAAAGAAAAATCCACAGCCTTTATAAGCTGTGACAGAATAGGGCAGAGGGATTTTCCTGCCTCACATGAACTGCTCATGGAGGTAAATACGACACTGTTTTAAAAAGCTGAGACATCTGTTTCAGGAGGTACAGGCATGTATCCCTTCATTTTCCTCATCATGAGTGAAAAAGTTCAAGAATACTTCAGACTTCACATTTCCATTTCCTAACACCAAACAAGTATGAAAATGCAGAAAGGATTCTGTTCTCAACTCAATCTAAGGTAGAACAGCCAGGTTCCATGCACAGCAATGGTGAATCCAATTCCCACTTTTCATTTTTGTTGACTACAACAAATAAATGTACATCAGGGAACAATACTCCCTCCAGACAATTTCTGCACCAGAAAAAACCCAAGTCACCTAGGGTCTAGCTATCACTATACAATGTGGCCTAAGTTTGTTTTGTCTCTTGTAAGTCACAAGAAAATTAAAATAGTTTGGGAATCTTGCAGCAAGAAATGAGGAAAACAAATTCCAGGAGATTGTGAATTTAGAACTCATATCATCATGGAATCACAGGATCACAGAATCACAGAATGGGTAAAGCTGGAAGGGACCACAGTGAGTCATCTGGTCCAACCTCCCTGCTCAAGCAGGGTCATCCCAGAGCACATGGCACAGGACTGTGTTCAGGCAGTTCTTGAGCATCTCCAGTGAGGGAGACTCCATAACCTCTCTGGCCAATCTGTTCCAGTGCATGGTCATCCATGCTGTAAAGAAGTTCTTCCTCATATTCAGGTGGAACTTCCTCTGCATCAGTTTCTGCCCATTGCCCCTTGTCCTGTTGCTAGGCACCACCAAGAGAAGCCTGGTCCATCCTCTTGACACCCTCCCTGCAGATACTAATATTGATGAGATCCCCCCCTCAGTTGTCTTTTCTTGAGGCTGAACAAGCCCAGCTCCCTCAGCCCTTCCTCATAAAAAAGATGCTCCAGTCCCTAAATCATCTTTGTAGGGCTCCACAGGACCCAGTTGCTCCAGGAGCTCCATGTCCCACTTGTACTGAGGAGCCCAGAGCTGGACACAGCACTCCAGATGTGCCTCACCAGGGCTGAGCAGAGGGGCAGGATCACCTCCCTCGAGGTGCCGGCAACGTTCTTCCTAATGCACCCCAGGATACCATTGGCCTTCTTGGCCACAAGGACACACTGATGGCTCATGAATAGATTGTTGTCCACCAGGATCCCCAGGTCCTTCTCCACAGAGCTGCTTTCCAATAGGTCACCCAGGCTGGACTGGTGCATGGAGTTGTTCCTGCCCAGGTGCAGGATCCTGCATTTGCCCGTGCTGAATTTCAGAAGGTTCCTCTCTGCCCATCTCTCCGGCCTGTTGAGGTCCCTCTGAAGGGCTGCACAGCACTTGGGTATTGGCCACTCCTCCCGGCTTGGAGAAATCAGTGAACTTGCTGAGGAGGCATCTGCCCCTTCATCGAAGACATTGTTACTGGGCCCAATAATGAATTTTGACTGATACCTATAATGACAGGCCTCCAACGATCCCTTATGCCACTGATTACCAACCTTTGATATCTGCCATTCAGCCAGTTCTCCATCCATCTCATTGTCATCAGCAGGATAATTTTTTTTCACAGCATCTTTGCTAGCAATATTTTACTACTTATGTAGGATTGTCTGTACTCTGTGGCATGCCGAAGATACGTAGCAGAACCACACATGTTACATTTCAAGTGATGGTATAATCTCTGCACCTGTGATGAATTAAGGTTACATTCCAGCAAGGTGGCTTGAATCTGCTCTTTTAGTTTGGCTTCTCTTGCTAGGGTTGGTCTACAAAAAAATAAAGGCTATCCAAAGTGACTCAGTTGAGATCTCTCTGTTAGACAGTCAAGGAATTGGTGGATGCTTTTCCTGTGTCATCTCCACCCAGCAGAAAGATACAACTGAGGGACCGTACCCAAATCCACAAAACCAGGGCATTTAACTCCCACTTTGATGGTTTGCATTCGAAATAACAGAGTAAAATTTTTCCTCCTCTGGCTACCTTGTCTGAAATTAACTGATGTTTCTGTGGACACATCTTTCCACTAGCAAAATTACTCTGATACCCATATGTCTCCTAGAGTATTCCTAGATGTGATTAAAGCTTGATGGTTTCAAGCACCAAAAGCAGGGCTGCCCAGTATATGCCTAAACTTTACAAGAAGTAACAAAATCAGTTTCAGGAGGAAATCCTGTCAGCTGTGAGCTTTGAAGACCACAGTGTAAACTGTGGTCCCATTTTTCTGTCCTAGGGTCCTGGTGGCAAATGGACTTTGTTGAGCAGGACTCTAGTGTCGTATTTCTGACACCAGATTTTACCCAGTGTCTTTTGCCTCTCCAGGAAATATTGCTACAGCAACCTACACTGTAGATGGCACTTTCTCCTTTTCTGTTTCACTAGCAGCAAAGCATCTCTGTGCCAGAGATAGACTCCAGAGCGCAGTGATTATAGGGGCTATTCCCTGAAAATGCAGGAAACTTGCTGCTAACCTGTGTGCTATGTTTAGTTGCCTATTACTCGCCAGTTTTGCAATCGTTAGCTTGGTGCTTAGCACACAAGATTTTCCACATTTCTTTTCAACGTTCTTAAAATGCTCACTTGGATATTGAGATTTCAGGGCGCCTCCTGCCAATGTTCACAGACAGCAAGGATGTGTTACAGGTAACATTTATGTTATTTTGTTGGTGTCCTAGGAAATCACAGGTGTGTTCTACAAGGGATGCCAATGAAGAGTAAAAAAAAAACCAAACCAAAAAACCCAAAAATAATTTTTACTGTACCTCTGCACATAATTTATATGGGATTGTGACATAAAATGTATGATTTTCTGCCAGGCAGATTATGAAATAAAGAATATTTCAATCCTAGGTTAAAATGGGATCCTTTCTTGTTCTGAAGTAATTATATAATTTTCATTCATGTGTTTCTTATTTCACCGACTGACAAGGCAAGTTAAAGTACTGTTGTGCCTGTATGTCCTTGAATCCAGGAAGATTTCTTTTATATAAATCCTTCTGCAGGTACTCTTTTGACAGATTGTCTTCATCTATAGATTTTTTGTTGCTGTTAAGGAAGTGTTTGGATAGCATTATGGCAAAGGAAAAATATATTTACCATGAAGAGAAAATAAGACTGATCTGTCAAAAATGTTGTAGCAGTAGAAACAGATTTTACAGATGTTCAAAACATTCTTGAAATCCACATTAATAACTGCATCAAAGATTGAGTTGATTGAGCTGATCAACATCCTACCCATTAGTAGGTTATTTATGGATGATTCTGCTCTTTTATGCATCTGTTTTACAAGTATTGGCAAGAAAATGAAATGTATAATAAAATGACACATAAGTTGAATAAATTATTTGCTCTCCTTTGCTGCATAGGTTCACAAACGGCTTCTTCTCCTTTGCTAGCTATGGAGCATCGCTGTGAATATTACTGATGTCTGAAGGAATTTCAGCCTTATGGACTTGCATTTCTTCTAAGTCTAATATTAAACTATGAATTCTCTGAATCTGTTCATTATGCCAAGTGTGTTCTATATAAATTTTTTTCTCAAATCTAAATTCTTCATGTGTGTGTGCTGACCTCTAGTCTTACTAGAAATGTACTCCTTAAGGAAATATATAAGGAAGAGCCATAAAACTTAGGACATAGACTTTTTAGGTGATGGTTTTAAAAGATCATGGGGATGGAATGTTTAATTTACTTTTGCTTTCAAATATTGTAACCAAAAATGCATACTTACAAATGCTAAAACATCATAATTGACCAAATTTTTCTGCCTGTTAAATAATATTTATTTCTACCTCTGTAAAAGGTTCAGTGTGGTTTTCTGCATCAAACCCATATTGACAGCCTAACTTTTCTCTTGACATAGAAATATATTCTCCCTCCTCAGTAAGGATTCCTGATTTATTTTCTCCTGATTTGTTTTTCGAGCTTTTTTTTAAGTCTGTAAAGTTTCTGGGAGATGAAATCTTGTCCACCTTCTTCCCTGGAGTACCTCTGCCTTCATCTGATTATTATGAACAAGATTTGACCTTGCAGTTGTGGATTTTACCAGGTGATTGTATTTTGTTGTCACACACATTCACAGGTTTGTGCATCAGTACTTTAAAGAAGCAAAATTTCTCACAGACAGCACAATAACAAAAAATTAAAGAGATTTTTTTTTAACTATGTAATGTCTTATTTGTACAGTAAGAACTTTAGTTTTAAATATTTAACTTGTTTCTGGATTCTCTAAACTGGTGTGCTCTTTTTTCTGTCCCCACATTTCTTTTACATTTTCCTGGCTCAATACCATTGTTATTAGTCTCAACTTCAAAATAATTCATTGCATTAATGATTCAAAACAACAGTTAGTTTTAAAGAGGTGCATTTCCTTTCAGTATAAAAGAGCTAAATGTATCTTTCAGAAAAAAACATTTGCTTGTGGGCTAGGGAAGTAGGCACAGAAAGAGGCAATGAAACCTCTGTGACCTTGACCTGGACGGGTATGTTTGGTGAGACAGAGAAGACATATGTCTCTTTCTTCCTATATGTCTAGTCTGTCAAAGTTTTTAATTTTTATAATCTCCCTTTATGAAATAAAATTTTGCCATGTTCTGTTCTTGTAAATACACTCCATAATAAAATTATTTACAAAGGACATCATATTTGTGTATCAATTGCACAGGATTAGTACTTAAATGGAAGTTTTTCTGTCACTAAAGTATAAACAGAAAAAAAGAGAAATGAACAGCATGTGCAACAAGCATGTCTCATAAAAATTTATTCATTTTGATAAATAAAGGTTAAAAAGTGTCTTCCAGTATCTATAAAGCCATGTACTTACATAGCTCAATTTCTAGCAGTAAAAAAGCCAGTGGAGGTTAGCGATAAAGCCTATATATTCTCAGAGGTGGGGAAAAGTGAAAGATAAAATGTCGAAGATTTTACAAGGGCCGTCTCAATTAGTGGTGGCTAGTACATCATATACAGAAAAGGACAGAATCTAGGTTGTTCCTGAGATAATGAGATATTGTCAGACATGATCTATTTTGTCTCAGTGAATGCATGGACATTTTTCCTTTAAGTATAATTTTGTTAAGATAATGTAAATCTCTTTGAAGAGCAGTGAAGTGACACAGTGCAGACTGAAGAAACATATTGCGAGGAAAGCACATATCCTGCTTTGCTGAGTGTAAGGTTTAGACTCCTAGGATATTTTCTCATACAGCTGGACCTCTCTTTAGACATAGTGGCACCCTTTTTTTTAAAGTAGAATAAAATCATTAATGTTGGAAAAGACTTCTAAGATCATCAAGTTCAATTGTCTGCTTCTGTTTGCTGAGGTCTAAAGAGAAATATAGGGAAACCTAACCTTTCCATCAGAAAATCAGCAAAATACAAGACATGAAACAAGCTGTTTATCAGACCACGAGGTATCTTTCGTTCTATAAGGGGGACTCTTTCCATATAACTAATTTGCATGTAGGCAACTCCAAAATTTAATTTCTTAGTCATATGAAGGGGAGACTAACGAAAAGCTACATGTTTTTTCTTACATGGAATTTGTTTTTGTGAGCTAGGAGTGCTTCTCTCTTCTACCTCCTTACTGTTACTTTGACCATGATTGCTTGTTCACAGGAACATATGCTTTCTAAAGATTGCCACCAACACAATGGATAATAAGGGCCAAAGGTCCTTTATTGTGGGAACCCAGAGTGCAGAGAATATTTCTCTGCCTGTTTTGAAGGGTTCTACCCCACTGGACAACACTGCTTTTGACCTTTGTCCATGGAGAAAATTGCCTATCCTCTGGGAAAAATAAGAATCTACACTGGTGTGAGCTAGGTGATACAATATTATGTAAGATTGTCACAGGATGAAATATTTAGAGGTTTTGGGTTTATTAATATAGTAAGTAGATAAAAGCAAAAAACATCAAAATGGAGGATTGTTGCTGTTCTCCAGACCTTCTTCTTCTTCTTCTTCTTCTACTACTCCATATTCTGCAGTAGAAGTAGTTCAGGATAATTGGATAAAGAATTCCTCTGTTCCTGTCTGCGTGACCAGACAGTTTATTAGACATTGGCAGAAAAGTGAAAATATCTTTCATTTAAAGTTTTCATTGGGTGATTTACCTTTAAAAGGCTGTTTAATCTTGATCATTCGGCTTTTCCTGCATTCTCTGCTTCATGCTATGTCTGGGTCATGTCAGTTGCTTGTACTTCTCTGATAAGACTTAATAAACAACTACAGAAGGAAGAGAAGGCTAAAAGTCCCTTTTGTCTCTGACTCCTGGCAAAGACTCTGAAAAGGCCTCCCCCGTCAGGGGAGACACAATTAAGGCTCTGGACTGTGTCACTTTATGTAAGAGTCAGCTCTCTAACACGCATGGTGCTTAGCAGTACAACGTTTGTCTGTAGCAGAAGTTCTAAAACAGGTGCTAATATGTCCATGCATGGGACATTTATGCTCCAAACAGAAGGTTCACATGACACTTTTGCTTCATTACACTCCTACAAAGTCTTTCTTGTTCTTGAATATAGGTTGTTGTGGACAGTGTTGCTTGTTCTCACTTGGTTCACTTATTTGCCTGTCAGACATTTTTCTTTTCTAAGGGCAATACATCTCTAATACTGCTCAGAGTTTTGAAAAGAGGGAGAGCAGAAGGATCGGGAAGTTAAAAAACAATCTGACAGCAAATATAGTGATGGAAGGGCTAGGGAAGAACACTTCATCTATTAAAGTTCAGACTCATACTTGCTGTCACCACAGTCATAAGCATGAGCACTACATATTCTAAGGAGCTGTACTCAGAATGAATGTAGAATCCATGTTGCTGGAGTCACCAAATTTCAAGAAGACCATAAGTAAGGCCTCAGCAGTTGGTACCATTTGGCAAGGTTTGATACCAAAGGCACTGCTCTGTTTGCTGCAGGAGGGTTTGTGCTGTGTGGACCATGCTGTATGATCAAAGTTTTTAGCAGTATATGAAATTGTACCCATAAGGTATATGAAAAAGTAAGGGATTTTTCTGCGCTGATAGCGAGAGGAAGGTGGCCAGGTGCAGTGCTTTATTTAATAACTTAAATGCTTGTCAGAGTGTGTTAAAGTGCTCTTTATGTCGAGAGCCATCTTGGATTGGAGTGCATTGATCATTTGTAATTGTCAAATTATTATTTAGTCATAATCTTATATTCCATATAGAACTATAAACAATATGAGAATATAAAATAAAATAATAAAACAAACCCTCCCATTGTTCCTATCTGTTCCAGCTTTCTTCCTTCTAAAAAATCTGCAGTAATAATAACTTTCCTTGGGAGAGCTGGCTACTTCTATTCTGCTTCCGTCGAGGACAACCTTTTGGTATTTTGGTTAATGCTTCTGCCAAATCTCTGCTTTGCCTGCTAGTAATGTGTAAAAGCAGCTATGGTCTCCTCTTCTTGCATGGCCAGTTTATTATACTGTGTATGTATCATCTTTGTTGCTGCTCTTTGAGGACTGTTTCACAAGCTGGATTTTCAACAGTCATATCACCCAATACTCAGATCTGTTTATTGGATCATGGCATCCGCCCAATTTTTCATGCAACATTCAACTGAGTGACCCAGTGTATGTTGTGTTTCCAGATTTTTTACTTTTGTTTCCAGAGTACTATATTCATCAAGTCACTGTTTTTCTCTCAGCATAACAAAGGTCCTTCAGACCTCCTACTAAGTTCACAAGGAACTATTATTTCCAAATTTTTAGAGACCTTTTTTTACTATTTTATTTTACAGTGGACTTTTCATAAGAAGGAGTTACCTAAATCTCACTTTTCAGTGTGGGAATATGTGGAAGACAATACACAGATCAAGAGAACCATACCATGACTTGAATGTAAAGAGGGAGAGCAGAAGGATCAGGAAGTTAAAAAAAAATCTGACAGCAAATATAGTGATGGAAGGGCTGGGGAAGAACACTTCATCTCTTAAAGTTCATGTTAAATCTTTCAAAATTATAATGACATCTTAGAGTGAGATCTTTCAGAATCTCAGGATGAACCTTTGCTTTCGTTCCTCATCAGACTCCTTATGCTTCTGTTACTCTTCCCTTCCTTTCTCCCTCTTTTTCTTGCACTTGACTTTTCGGCACTTTTCTTTTGTGTCCCAGATGAAACAGCCTAGTCTTCTCCCCAAGAAACCTTTTGGCTGCCAAGTTCACATCTTTTGAATTCCTCCCTAAAACCTACTTCATCAGGGAATTTTCACTTTTTATCCAAGCCAGATGCCTTTCTTGCTCTGAATATTTTTTCCACATCTTTTCTTGTTTGTCTTAAGACCTGCATACCTGGTAGTCAAGGATTACCAGTAATTTTCTTTCTTGAAACACAATGAGAATTCCTTAAAAATTCACTATTTTGACTGAAATAGCCTAAGGGTCCCTCTATCATTCTGTTGCCATTCAAAAGCAACTCTTAAATAAAATAGTGTGTCAGAGGCAGGGAAGGGTGCAGGGATCACCTCACTAATGGCAAGACAATGGCCCTAAGGACTCCAAGTTTCTACAGCTGGCTTTTCTGTATGGTATAAAATCACTTGAAACAGATAACTTTCCAATAAGTCTGCAAAATCATGTTCTTGGTCATACTGCCATGAATATTAAAGGTGTGCCTTTAATAGTGTTAAGGGGATAGAAACAGAGTTTACTAGAAAAAGAAACAGTCCCGCTTAAATCTCCTAGAATGTTACTCTACATTATTTACCTAGACAGCCGTTGTCTTCAAGAACTATATGAAAAATATCGTAGTTCCAAAAATAAAAATGTAATAACTGCTGCTGACACTAGCAGTCAGTTTTCAGGAGCCTTGAAAGGACATGCAACAAGCTCACTTGTCTCATTAAATTTCATCCTCTGTGAAATAGTGACTACAACTTCACTAACATTATAAGCAATATTTACGTAGAGATCAACTAGTGCTCTTCTCGTGTTTCATTTCAGTAAATTTCGATGGTGCTGTTTTGTGTTTCAGATCACAAATCACCATACCCATGTACAGATGTAATTCAAAGACATAGCAAAGACATTTCACCATCAGATGGAGAGTCTAATACTATGAACATAGTTTCAAACACACCTAATTTTGAAAGGACAATTATTTTATTCACAGAGTCATTATTACTAATTTATTACTAATTATTACTGTGTGCATTTTTGAGAGAAATCCACTTCTGACTTTTAAGTCAGTAAACTGGCAGTTGAGGAACAAATGGGACAATATTATTCTTTTCTTCTGGCTTGGACATTGTCATGCAGTGTGATCTAACGTGCTCATGTAAATCAAACGGGACTACGAAATTTATTGAGCCCTTGTTTTCCTCTTTCAGACATAAGCCAAGTGTTTAAGAGAAACACACACATATTGAATTTCTTAAACTTACTAGATGCTAAAGGATGTATCTCTTTACACTGGCATCTCATGGGAACAACTTCTGTGTGTCGTCAAATCGATCCAAACCTGTACTTGTCTCTGATGAAAACTTTGGGTGTTTAACCTCAGCTGACCTACAGACTTTGCCTCTCTCCCTTTCTCTCTCTCTCTTTCTCTTCCCTTGCCCACCCCCCACCCAAAATGTAATATACACATGAAAGCACTTCTCTGACTCAAGGCATTTGAAATA
This sequence comes from Corvus brachyrhynchos, assembly GCF_000691975.1. NCBI lineage: Eukaryota > Metazoa > Chordata > Aves > Passeriformes > Corvidae > Corvus > Corvus brachyrhynchos. The sequence goes on from NW_008238355.1 coordinate 5,733,379, forward strand.
TGAGAACTTGAAGTCACTACTCAATGTTACATTTTGATCACATTGAAAAATTAAAATTGACAGAACAACACCATTGCCAGCTTTCTTTTACCCATCAAGACTGTCAAACAAGAACTAAAATATATATTTACAATATTGTTGGGAACAGTATTAAAATATTTCAGACATTATAAGGAGAAAATACATATATGCATTCAAGGGTCGAGTTGGTCCTTCTCCTTTACCCCCGTATTATACAGTGTTTTCCCTTTCCTTGTGCTGTATTTCAAAGTCATTCTTTGGGCTTGCAGTTGCAGGCACCATGGGTATGACTGGATTTGCAATCCTGTGCTGCCAAAGGACACAGTGAGGAGAAGGGAACCAACTGCCTGCATAGCACACATCCAGAGAGGAGTTGCTTCAGACTAGCCTTAGTCTGCTTCTAAGACCTGAATGGTTGCACTGTTTGGACCATACCAGAAACATGCCGCTGTGTGAGCCTTCTTGCTTAATGTCACCAAAGAGGAACCCCACTTTGCTCCCTTTTTATCCTTCTTCCAGGTGAAGAAGGCACGTGGGGAAGACCAGGAATACAATATCAGAATTGCCCTCCTGATTGAATACAAAATGTAAATGTAGGCTTAATGTAATTTGGCTTATTTGTCCTGCTTTGAGTCTTCTACTCTTGAACGCAAAAGTGGAATTTGGATGGTAGAGATTTTTGAAGACCCACACCAACTCTACAAATTGCTTTTAATTTCTTTTAAAATATAAAATCCTTCATTGTATCTATGTTTTCACTAACACTGTGTCCATTTCCACTTTTAAAGACTTCCAGATAGTTTTGCCATTCTTTTCTTATCTGCAGCTTATTTTTTAAGATTTTTTTCTTTTGCCTTTATTTGGCATTCATTTTTATTTCTCTGCTTTCTTCTGTCTACTATCCTCTGCAGAAAAATCTCTGCTAATTATTTCACAGTACACTCTTACTTTTGATTCATTCTTCCTTCTTTTCCTTCTTCTATTAGTCTTCTGTTTTTTATCTGGAACCAGAATTCAATTTGTTTGAAAATTATGTCTAATGAAGTTATTTTAGAGGCACAAATATGGGATTTGGAATGGATACCTTTCGAGAATAGATAATGTAGGGGCTGTGGAGAAAAATACCTATGCCACAAATTTTATGCCCAGTTCTTCATGGAAAAAGGCATCCTTAGACTAATAAGGTAGAAGTCTGACCTGTATTTTGTTTTAGCTGTATTATTAAAAATAAAAATAATTAAAAAGTGTCCAGTGTATCCAAACAAACAGAACGCTCTTTCCTTTCAATACTGTGCAAATTCTCCTATTGCCCCTCCTCTCCTCTCCCCTCCTTTCTCTTCACTATTTCTTGTTCATATGTCTGTGAAGATTTGTTATGCACACACCACTGCAAAGCCAAGTGCTGGCTCTTTGCGAATTGTCTATTGTTCTGTGTGTTCATGCTTTTCCAGTTAGAAATACTGGCAAAATACTGGGGACTTTAGCCTCCATATAGCAGATGTAGTTTACGTCTGGTGTCCTGAACACACTCGTGGTGCTCCTGTGCTACATATTGGCCAGTGGTTAACCAGTGTAATAGAAAAGACTAATGAAGGGAGAAGTTCTAGCTTTTGAAGGTGAATTTTAATATTTTAAAATTTTGTACAGATTACATTCAGGTAGCATGATGAAGAACTTTAATAGTCTAAGAAATATATCTAGAGAAACATAGAGAAGAGTATCAGCTAACTACTCATAAGTGCTTTTTTTAAGGCCACAAAGAAAATGCAAGGAGAACTTGCCATCTAACACTGACAAGAGCCCATAAATTCAAACTGTACTTGTAGAATATACTGAAAAAGGAAAATTTTCATAGAACTACAGAGAACTACAACTGCAAACAAGAGTAGATATTTTTGAACATGAATTTTAAAATGAGTTAGCTGTGAACCAGACATTAAAGATTTCTTTTCATAATTAATCACATTAACTTTTCCTATGCTATTCCTTATATTGTACCTCTTATACAGCCAGAAAGCAGACAGGTTAATGAATCACTTGGAAAACTAAACACTTAAGAATTCAGATAGCCTTTTCAGATTCATTCGAAGGTGTTAAATTCTGCATTTCAAACAGCATTATGAGTTCTTTTGAGGGATTTTGATTGTGACAGTCTTTACTTCTGTGTATTCATGAAGTCCATATTCTCCCCTAGATAAAAGAGAACCAAGAGCAATAGTTATGCTAATGCTTTTTATATGAGTTTTGTTCTGGATGGGATTTTCAGTGGTACTGTGCAATTGGCCAGATATGTAACAAGTACACTGGACATATTTGGAAGACAGCTGTGCAGCTAGAGTGATGCTGGAAACCTTCTGAAAAGCTACAGCAACAGTCTCCTGAGAAAAATGGGACAGAGAGCAATTTTATTTCTGTGCAAAAGAGTGGTGTTTAATTTAGAGCATTTCTAAACTGCATTTCTGTACAGCAGATCAAGAACATGCTAGATCTTCACAAGCATGTTCAGCAAGTTATTTATATAGATCTTCTTCTGATGTCTAGAGTTTTCTCTAGAGTCAAAGAACAGACACTTCACCTCAAGTAAAGGGGGGGACAAAATTATTCCATGATGAAAACTCCCAGACAGTGAAAAAGAGTTGAAATCTTTGATATGTTACGAGCATTGTTTCACCTGTATGATTTCAGTGACGAGATGAAGCTTGTTTGTATTCCTAAATATTTGATATCCAATGCAGTCAAACTACATAAGACAAAACTGATTGCTCTATGGAACAAGCGTTTACTACAGTATAATGTTACACAGTTCTTACTGCTGTCTCATTAAAGAGATACATAAGCAAAGGAGAAGTCTGTGCTCAGAACACTTGTGCTGGGTGAGAATGTTTACTGATTCCCTTCATTTTTGGAGAGGCATTTCGTTAGTATATGACAGTTGGTAGTTTAATTCATAATGGTATTATCACTCCAAGAATTATGCAGAGCATTTTATTCTGGGGTTCAAGGAAGTCAGTGGCTTAACAGAACCACATCCTTATTTTTTCAGTGCAGGTCTTTCACATATTTCCACATCTCCTAAAAATGTTTGTACAATATTTGCAAATTTTCTCATGACAGACATCTATCTGGTGATGATTCTTTCCTTGTCCTTTAGTGGGAATATTTTTATTTGTCTGATAATTGTGACTGTGAACCAGAAAACTTTCTTAGAACAAAAGCTTAACTCCTTCAAAATGTATTGTTATAGAGAACATTTTTGAGTGTCTGTTATTTCCAGCAAATATAACAAAAAAATATTTCTGAAAAAGGCTGTGATTCAGAATTGATTATCTCCCAATTTTTGGCATCCAGCAAAGGCAAAGCCGTCTTGGATTATAATGGCCTAAATTATTGGGAGGTTTCAACTTCCAGTTTTCTAAAGCTCTCAGCATTGGCTTGACTGTTTCCTTTGAAGTCAGCGGGAGCTTTGCCATTAGAAGCAGATTGTCTCCAGTGATGAGCAAGTATAAAAACACTAGTCTTTAACTCTGAAAAAACTACATGAAAAGAAGCTCTGAAGCTCCTCACTTTCACATAAATTTTTTAATCACTTCCATTGTCCAGTAGAAGTGTCATGTATTTGTCTTAATAAAAAAGAAAGCTTACATGCACTAATTTTTATTAATTTCTTTAAAAATAGTTTGTTCTCATATATACGACATTTTAAACTAAGAATGAATACAAGTAAGACAGGATATGATTCAAGGGAAACTGGATTAAAACTTAGAAGTTTGAAGACTTTTGATTAGTTTATAACATTTGCATGCTACTCTGCTTCTAGTTTGGGAAAAAACAAAGGTCCGAAGACTACAGAGGATTATTTTCATCATAACTTTTGACCTAGCTGGCACACACTGTAAAATCATTGGTTTCACAAACTTTTAAACTTGCTTAAATCTTGCTTAAATGAAGGATTTTGAAAAGTCTTGTGCTTTCAAACCTAACATTTAAAGGGGGTTTCACAAACTACCCACGGATTTATCTTCATGAAAATGACAGTTTCTCTATATATGCAAAAACTGTAAACCATAAACACAATGGTCAGTTTTGCTTACGAATATACTGCAACCACAGTAGACTGCAAACTGCTCAGATTGAAAAAGTGTGCATCTAAGCAATTTTCTTATTTATTTTGAAGAGGAATTTTTGGTTGACATTGCCTCTGACAACATGATGCCTCTAAGCACTCTAAAGACTAATTTGACAAAATCTAAAACTGGATATTCTAGTTATGCATATTTAAAGTCAGGGCTTGGAATTTCATTTTGAATTTCCTGTGAATCTACTATTTTAAAAATATTTACTTACATTTCTCGTCCATTTCCTGACATCTTAAAACCTCCAAAGGGACACTGAGCAGACAATGCACTGTAGCAATTAACCCTGGAAGAACAGGAAAATTACTTTTGACAGTGTGAAACAATTTTTTAACCTCTGAAAAATCAGTGGTTTTCTGTCACCTCTAAAAAGCCTACAAATGGTATCTGAGTAAAGTATTTGCAAAAATATATGTAGTTTGAAGTTCAGAAAAATGAAGCATCAAAAGCAACTACAGTTATTACCAGGTTACTAACACTCAGCAAGGGTCTTCAAGCAGAGAGACAGTCATATCTTTCTCTGATAGTTGCAATAGAATTCCTAACTCGTACATAAGCTCTCCCACAAAAGGTTATCCACAGCTAAATGTTCTGTAGGTACATTTCTGATAGATAAACTCAGGACAGCTTCATTACATATTTAGGAAATTTTGTTTGGTTCTATTCAGTTAAACCTTATTTTGTATTGTGGTTGAGAACAAAGACACAATAATGAGTAAGAAAGGAATTTCACAGGCAAATTTTTAGGTATGAATAATATTGGCAGAATGTGCACCCCGCTTCCTAGCGGAGAAGCTCTTTTTGTCTTTCAACCTTGTCAAATCAAATATTCTCTATTTTCTTATCTTATAATCTTTCCTCCTGCTAGTCTACTGGTTTCAACAGCAGAGATTCTCTTCATGGTTAAGGATTCCTAGACCACCAATCACATAAGAGCAAATCCCAAATATTCCACTTCTAAACTTTCTTCCATATAAAGAATACCAACTCCTAAGTCAAGACAGCTAACTTGTTTTTAGAAAGCATATGTTCTTTGATCACAGGACCTGGGCAGGAATTTGTGCTGGTTGTGAGTGCTTTCAGATAAAATGTAAATTGGACACAGGTTTTGTGTTCAAGTAGGGAAATGCAGGTCTTTGTCAGTGATAGTCATTAGACCCCGCTATGCCTCCAAGCTTTCACTCTTTCATCTCTTAGCTTTTTCTTTTTCAGTTCCATGTAGGTTGCCTCTTCTTTTCCATTGCTGGAAAGAGTTGCCTTGCAGTCATTCTCCCAGCTTGTATTTCCTTTCTTTATTCAATCACATTTAATCAATCTTTCCCATTACAGATGGGTGTACTGCCCAGGCTAAGGGCCACTGAACTTCGGGTAATTAATGTCTTTACAAAACACCAAAACTAATCTCATAAATTATGTATTGGGCTATCCCCAGAACCTGAAGTAAAAGAAAAGGGCACTCTCACCATATTATCTTTTGTTTCCTTTTCTTTTTAGCAAGTAAATGTCCTGTTTTTAGACAAAGTTTATGGGAAAATTGTGTGAAGACTTACAAGAAGTAATTATTTAGTAACACATTAAATAGGGAAACATGCAGGAAAGATAAACAGAAGAGACCTCTATAAAGATGACAAGGAATGAACATTTTAAAAACACCACCCAAAATACTGTGACTGTGTCTTCCAATTAGTGCCATTGACATCTGCAGATCTAAAGGAAGAATTTAAAAAAAACATTACTTACCATACTGTTCCAGCCTGAAGAGCAGCTGCAAATGTCAGTGCTTTATCAATGTCTTTGGTAAAAACTGCTGCTGCTAAGCCATAGGTAGTATTATTTGCCCTCTTGATAACTTCGTCTATGGTTTTAAACTTCATGATTTGTTGAACAGGTCCAAATATCTGTATTAAACACATGCAAACATATGAAGTGAACTAGAATAACTTACTATTTGAAGTAATTTACATATTTTAAGTTTATTTCTGTCAGATGGCCTTATTCCCGAATCCATTCAGCGAAGAGCGAATAAAGTTCTAAAAAATACTATAAATTCACATAAAGATTTTTATAATATGAAGCACGTTGAGGAAGTCTATTGTAAATAATTAATAAAAAATCAATAAATAATGAAAACAAATAAATAGCAATTAGAAGGCACACACCATAAAGGTAGTTAACATGATGTCACAGCATGCTACCTATCTATACTGGTTACCAACAAACTCGTGTTTTCTGGACAAGCTCCATTTTTAAAGTCAGGAAAGACATTCGGTTTTTCCATCACCTAAATTTTCTATTAGACTTTTATGCCTGCAGGTAGCTGCACAACTGCAGCAGGTGAAACAACTAATTCTGTTTTTCATATGGGTGTCAGGTAAGGGAATAGTCCCTCAGGTTTGGCTTTCCTGCTACCATTGTCCAGTGTTCTCAGCCAGAGGTGCCCATGCCTATCCCTCAATACCAAGACTGTGCAGGCTGGGGGTGCATTACAACATCTAACTAATTCTATTTCCATAGATTGTGAGCTTTCTACTTGACTGAATTTTTACTGCTGGTTTATAAATGGAGTTGTAAGGATTTATATAGATCAGAAAACCGCTTAACATTCCCATGCTGTTCAAGCCGTGAGCTTCAAAACTTTTACATTCTTTAAACTGTCTTGGCTATCTGGGGCTTCATTGTTCATTACACTTAAAATAATGTGAGAAGCAGTTCTTATACTGCTGACCAAAGTGTAACTAATAGAACTGTGAAAAAATCATAACTCTGTGCTGTTTTCTACTAGACTCATACAATGGTGGAAACAATCCAAATTCTGTCTCATTCATCTCTATCATGTTTTACAGCTCTCTCCCTGTCACAACTAATTCTAAATGCTGTGATGTTCATTTTAACTCAGGCTGTTGACTCTTGCTGGATGTAGTAAGTATGTTTAGCAGACCACATTAGCTTTCTAGTATGAAGAAGTATAATGGACACCAATTGCAGCAGATATTAATTAAGATGAACGTAAAAAAAGAAACACAGCGAAGAGGTCATGACTGGACTTTGAGTCTTTGTTCAGAGAACTAGCTGACATGGCAGCTCAGCACTCCTAAGTGTCTCTGTTTCCTTGCAGACAATCACTGATACCCTAGCACAGTCATCTTAGTTGGAACAGTAGCAGATTCTGCAATGATGTGTAGACAAATCTGCAAACTGATGTAAGTAAAAAAACCCCACGAGGCAAAAAGAACTGCCACAAACAAAAGGCCTCTGGAAGCACAATCCAGCTAGTTTCTCATATTGCAAAATAGCTGCCTGGTGCATACAAGCACCAAGTAAGTGGTTCCTTAGGCAGTGCAAAGTGTTCACAAGTTGTGCCTCCAAGGTTTGCATCTCTGTTACAGGTCATTGTGACTTTTATATCAGAGACATGGACAGTATGGAGCAATGAAAACAATCCAAACCTCAGTATTTATCTACTGCAGAAGCCTTTGTTGGCAGGGCAGCCTCATAATCCGCTCCCTCCTTGAGCAAGCTGGTGAAATGGGCACCAGAAACCAATAAAAGCCCTTTAAACACCACCAGGATGGAACAACAGGTTTACTGAGAGAATTTTCATATAGTCACTTGACCTTCTAACTGGATATTTTGTACAGACATTTAAAGAGACGACTTTCAGTGAGAGAAGAGACCACTGAAAATTTATTTACCTCTTCTTTGGCGATGCGCATATCATCTGTGACATTAGAAAAAACTGTGGGCTGGATGAAGTAACCCTTGTCTCCCCATGGACCTCCTCCACATTCCAGTTTGGCTCCTTCTTTTTTGCCACTCTCTATTAGATCCAGTATTTTTTCAAACTGCTCCTTATCAATCTAAATGGAAAGATATTTCAAGGATGAAAACAACACACACTGACAGGCGTTGATCTTCTAGCAGTTAACTTAAACCTGTAGCCCTTTGAGGTGGAGCAAAATATGGCTTTTTCTCTGTGGCAATAGACCACAGTGAACAGAGCTGATACAGGCTATCATTTTTTGTCTCTAGAAAGAATTATTCAAAACATAACAAGGGATTTGAGGACAAAGAGAGATTTTTCACATAATTGCCACAAAAGAAATGCAGCTACATCCCATGATCACAATTTTCCTTTAAATGGGATCATACCAGTTCTAAAAGGAGTAACTTTGCTAATCTGTAAAATAGTTAAGTGTTGGCTAAAGCTTGCTAAGGAGAAAAAATAAGTCAAAAAAGGCAAATTATGAGACTAGAGGAGAAAAGAGTCTTTATGCTCATCCAAATACTTTCATTATTGCTTCTTCACATGTTTAACATCCTTATTTTTTTAGTAGAAATGTATTTACTTCTCTCTTTTAAATTGTTAACATGAAATTCAAACTCATGAAAAAAAGCCACAATAACATGAGAGAGAATTTCTGTTAATTTTATATTAGCTGTACACCAGACGCCTGGAGTTTACTTTTCTGAATCTTTCTGCCCTTTGTCTTTTAAATTTATTCAGCTGAATTTATTATCTTGTATCAAAACATGTTCCAGGATGTCCAAAAATTATTTTCAAATTGCCCAAATCTTCTGTGGCTTGGAGTGCATTTTTTCCAATTTACTGGGTGTCTTTTATTACACAAAAATACTGTGATAACCAATAAGGAACACATTACTCTATCAAATGCATGGGAGTGATTTTGTCTCCTGCCTTTTATTTGTTTCTACTACAGTGCTTTTATTCCATATCCTGCAGTATAAGATGGTATGGGAATAAGACTAGATGAGAACTATTGTAACAGTGCTCTGAAGTGCTCCATTGAATTCACAGATTTGTGATAACTATACCTCTAAATGCTTCATTTTAACATTCATTTGATGGGAATGCTGTTGGCATAATCTTTTAACAAAAGCAGGGAAAAAACCCAAACTCTTGCATTTTAATTGTGTAGTATTCTAAAACTGAGAGCAGCATAATGAAAGTCTAGCGCCTTGAAAAAGGGGAAAAGATATTGAAACTCTCATTTTTTTAAGATAGGCAGTTGCAGTGGCACTATCTGAATGTAAAGTTAGCAAGCTAACATGATATGGGTGATTGTACTTGCACTTTCACAGCTGTTGTATAGGAGCTTTCTCAAAGCATTTGAATTTATTACAATTTTTCCACTTCAATAATAAAAAGAACTAGAAAAGAGAAAGACACCTTAGGCCAATGATGTTGGCACAAACAATTGTACTCCAGACTAACCACCAGAAAACTGTTCTTAGCTTTGAAACCTACTGCAACTGTAGGTTTAGAAATATATTAAATTGTGATGTCATGACAGAATTATGCTGGAAACATGTAATATTACTCACTTGAGGGCCTTGCTGTACACCAGGCATTAAAGGATTCCCAAGAGTGTACTTCTTTGCTCTTTCAATGCTCCGACGCACAAACTCATCATAAATAGGCTCTTCCACAAAAATCCTAGATCCTGCTATACAACACTGTCCCTGGTGATAGAACAGACCAATATGGGCAAATTCCACAGCAGCGTCCACTGCAAAGAAATGCGGGGTTCATCAGATCCTAAACCTGAATTGTCACATCATAAAATCTTTACTAACCTTTGTCACCCATCTAATTTCCCTTTGTAGTACCTTTTTTTTTTTTAATGGCCCTTTAAAAACAGATATACAACCATTTACTTATGTCCAAACTACCCTTATCTAGAGCATCATGGTACACCAAGCTGAACACACATTTAGATGTTCTACGGGAAATTTAGATTTAACATTTTTTGCCCTGTCAGGAGTGCCAAGCAGAATATTCAGGCAGAAATTTAATAAACCTGTATAAGATCCATCTATCCACTTTTCGTTCTGCATTCTTGTTTCATTAGGATGATCATAAATTACATTAAGAGTGAACAGGTTGTCAGAGGTCCACATCTACTTAGGAGCCATCGGTTTTGGTGGCAATCTAACTTAAATTATGGCATGACCAGAAAACATTAAAAAGTATTCCTTTATTGAAAAGGTTCAAATCATTTACTGATAAGAAAAGAAAAAGAGCATTGGATTAGCAGTAGTAGTAGTTTATATAATAAGATTGCTACTAACAGTCTGCATCTGCGAATATAATGTTAGGACTTTTTCCTCCAAGTTCCAAGGTAACTCTCTTCAAGTTGCTCTTCCCTGCTGCTTCTTTAATCAACTTGCCAACCTAAAAGTAAGGGAGAGGACAGCCTCATGTCAAAAAGTTTTTAATGACCTCTATAATACTTTTCTGATTTCCTCAAAAGTGCAAATCAGTTCCGAGGTGTCTATAATCCCAGTAATAAAATGAAATATAAGTTAAAATAAAACAAATGAAAGGAGTCGGGGTGCAGGGCACTTGTACCCTATGACCTAGAAATGTTTTCTAGAAGAGTTTCTCCCTGTACCCATTCAACTGCCAAAGATACATGGTGCTTTTTTGGTTACCACCACTCTTCTTGCATGTATCTGTAATCTATAGCAGGCACAGGTTGCTGCTCCACCAGTTACTCCCATTAGGTTAAAATTCCTCTGTTTTATGTGTGAGAAAGTGCTTTAATGCACAAAGTTTATGATACAATCTACATTGGCTGCATGGACACTCTTCCTTATTTCAATTTCTCCCTTAGATGAATGAAGAGGAGGAAATGGACACTGCAAGGTAGAACCCCTACCCCGTTTTTATCTACTGGTGACATAATTAAAGGAACTACTTATTATGAATTGCCCTGGAAAAACTGTGAAGGAAAAGTCTGCTTGCAGCTCTCATGGCTTTTGTCTGTAACTGCCTGTGCGTAGCAACCATCAGGGAAACTTCCTCCCTCTATCAGCCTTCCTGTCACCATTTCTCTTTGCTAAATTATACTGCTAGAAGAGAACTGTCACCAAACTCTATGAATACACCCTCTGGTCCATCTGCCTTTGGTGGGTCACTGGGCACTGGGAACAGTAGTTGTCACTGTCTATTGGTAACATCTGTGGGATATTTCTCAGATGTCAGGGTTTTGGGTTGTTTTCTTTTCCCATTACTGTAGAGCTGAAGGTTTCTGAGAGAAAACATAGCTCTTGCATTCAGTGTGTACTGATCCCTGACATAAGGCAATGATATTTATCTTTGCAGTTTACATCCAAGAAGTTAAAAGACCAGATGGCAGCTTTTCCATTTAGCATGCATGCAGTCAGACAATATAAAGAGCTGTATCAAGGATATTGCTAATCCTTAATTCTATATATAGCCTGCAAAGAGAAATCTTCATTTATAGTGCTCCCAGTTCTTCAGAGTGACAGTGAGGGAAAATTAAAAGTGACCTTCCTTTTAAACAAATACATATTCAAACACTCTTCTAAGACCACCCAGATGGTCCTAAGTATCACTGTAATACCAAAAAGCTGTCACCTCACCTAAGCATGTGCAGACCAAAGAATGAGATTTCTTAGGTACCTTCCTGCCATCCTGTTGTTATTAAACTTAAAAATAACAGAACTTCTTAAGAAAAGATGTAAACTATGTTATGAAAAAGTTTTGGTTTGAATGAGTAAGACTTAAAATAGCCTTGGTATACTAGAACCTACTGTATCTCATGGACTGTCTTTGTTTGAAGGGCTTTCCAGCAATACAAACATTGTTTAAATATGTTTAAAGTTAATGATAACCAACAAATCATTAAACAGACTTTGTTTAACACACCCACAGCCATAAGAAAGAAGAGAGTTAAAATAATTACATAGAATAAGTTAGACATTAAATCATTGCTGGGAATCAGAGGGGCACATTTCCTGCTTATATTCTCTTGCATTCATTATAGTACCTCTGTGGAGCCTGTGAAAGCTACTTTATCTATATCCATGTGGTGAGAAATTGCTGCTCCAGCAGTGGGTCCAAAGCCTGGAACAACGTTCACAACTCCAGGTGGAAATCCTGCCTGAATTGGAAGAAGGAATGCATAAATTTGAGGAAGGATAATAACTAGACGAACATGTGTCACACAGTCTTACTTCTGTTTTCAGTTCTCTGGTCACCTTTTCTCAGCCATACACTTATTCTCAGCCCTAGAGGCCCAAAAGATTTCATTCTCACGTGATTTACACTTTCTTTCACCTGTCTTTTAGGTTATTGAACTACCTCTTTTTTTTTTTTTAAAGAACATATTACTTTAGTTCTTTGTGAGTACATTTCCAAAGAAATATTTTTATTTATTTTCTCACTCAGATGTATAAAAAAACATTGCTTACTTTCATATCTGCTTCATTAAAGCTGTTTGGATCAACATATGTACTTGCTGGCTTGAGCATATTAATAACCATGCTAGATGGAATTTAATTAATGATCCACTGACTGAAATTTTATTAAGAAAAACCCTGGAACTCTGGATGTAGGTTGAAAGTTTACAGCAAAAAAGAGGCATGTCAGCTACCAAGTGAGAAAAAGCTGGCTGAGACATGCGCAGTTTTAATATCTTGCACATTTTTTATGCAAATAAGCTTTTTTTATGGCTCAAAACAAATGTATTTCTTCTCATAAATCCTGTATTAGATATGTTCCATTCACAGCAAAATAAGCTATTTTCTTCCAGCAGGTTGTCAGGCAAACTCAAGGATATGTAAAGAGTAGATGGAATTTTTGTTGGTTTGTGAAGCAGCTGTGCAATCTCAATGGCACTTTCAGAACAACATAGAATTAAAATACCAAAAAGATTCATATCCTGCATTATCATTTTAATAAGTTTCTTTATAGCATTAAATAGGACTTTGGAATTACATGCAAAAGTTCCACTTTTGTTTGGAAAATGGTGAATTTTAGGTGGTAAGTTAGAGCTGCTATAACTCATGTCCTGCATTTTATATATCAGGTTGTTACTTTTATTCAAGCAACTTTTATTCTTTACAGTTTCATGCTCAGATACAGTCTGTCAATCCTTGTTAAGCTCATTTAATTTTCCAGATAAATATTTACCCTGAAATTGATGAGACAATGAGGTTCTTTCCATTTGCTTAGCATTGTGTTACACACTTAATTTGTACAGAAAAGTCTCACTTTGAACATTTAATTTCTGTGTTTGTTTTAGGAGCTCTTCTCTATATATTAGCAAGGGAGCCTTGTGAGTGCTATAAAGAAGGATAGTGAAAGTTACCAAAAGTGACTATATATATTTTTTTTTTTCTTTGAATGTGGACACTTGGGAACTAGAAAGTTGAATTAGACCTTCAGATATTTTCACAAGTCTAAAGCAGCTATTGAAGTAATCACTGGCAGGGATTTGGGCTCCAACATTTTTTGGATATTCTGGATACTGATCATGTTCCCACTTATGAGCTTTCCTTTTAGGAAATCAGAACATTAGAATGGATATTTCATTAGATCACAGCAGAATTGATTACGTTCTCTGTGAAGTTACTTTTTTCAGAGAAATACACTTTCTGATACTTACTGTTAAAAATTAATAGGGAAGGTTTCTCTGATATTTTTTAAAGCTATTACTCCTCCCCAGTATTATCTAATAACATTTACTATGTGATGCAATAACAGCAAGTCTTGGTTCCACCCTGATAATCGTTTAGTTTCTGTGTAATATTAACTCACAACCAGTCAGTATACTCTGGTGAACCGCTGTTTTGAAGCAGAATAATAAAATGTGCCTAGTCATTTCCACTAGAGCTCTGCAAGGTTACTGCACTGGCGATTATTGACATCTTTGCCAACTTTTGAAACATCTTAGAATACATTTGTTGATTTTATTGGGAAGAAATCGAAACTATTTTACTGTTGTCTTTGGGTGTTTTCTCAACTGGGCATAATAGTTAGCTTTGAAGATACTAACTTTCTGAAGAAACTGGCGCACTCCTTGTTTAGGAGTACAGAGTGCCTTCTTGCAGTTACTGTGTGAAGAGAGTTCACAGGTTTGGCAGCAGTCACCAGTTTGATTTTACAGCTCCCTGTTAATAAACTCAGGTGGATGAAAACTTTGTTCAGTTGGAAAAAAAAAAGCAAAGCTGTACAAACAGGTTCTTTTCTGTGATAACTATGCTAATAAAGTCATTGCCATTCACCTCCGAGTACTCTGCACTTGACTCCTTGTTTACTTTTGACTTTGAAAGGTACTGTGCTTTTGTAATACAAATATATTTGTTAACGAATGAAGTTTATTAAATTGTTGTTGTGGGGTTTTGTGTGTGTCTGCTGGGGTGAAAGATATGCATGCTTTTGCTCTGGTTTGGCTTTCCTGGTTTACAGCAAGGTAAGTTCCACAGTGCAAGGCTAGGCATGCAATGAGCCTGGCTTATATTACCTTTGTGGCATTTCAGCTGCAGTATACTCTTACACTTCTGAGAGGAGCAAATAACTCTGTTGTTGGTGACTTACCTCTTTAATTAAGGATCCCATGTAAAGGGCACTGAGTGGAGTTTGTTCTGCTGGTTTGACAACCACTGTGTTTCCACAACAAAGGGCAGCAGCAATCTTCCAGATGAACATAACCAATGGGAAGTTCCACTGAAAGACAGACCAGAAAGTGTATCCTATTTCTAATACATCACCAAAATGCCTCAGCTTTTTCTATTATAATAGTGCAAGTTGTCAACTGGGTGGTTGAACTTTTTGTTGAATTCCTTTCAGAATGAAGATGTTTTGAAAAAACAACTGGCAAGCCATGTAATTCAAAGACCAGTGATTTTTGTATATATACAAGCCCAGGGGATTCAAGGTTTTAGTTAAAACCTCAAGAGACAATAGGTGTACTCCTTTAACAAAGTAGTACAGAGTTGTTGGATTAGTGGTGCAGTTGGGAGCTTTTCTATCTTAAATGGTCACATCCATCATCAATTAACTTTTCTAAGGGAGACAAGGTAATAACACATAATGCTGCCCCTGCCCTGGAGATTTCGCTGGCATCTGTCTGTTGTGGGCAGTTCAGACAGATTGAAAGGCAGCTGCCTGCTTTGGATCACATGTTCTGCAGTGTGAGAGACAACATGACCAGGGGAAAACAACTTTTCCCTTTTGAGAATATTGACAATAGTTTGGGAAGCATTGAGGCCATGAGCCTCGGCTCAACAGACACCTTATTAGAAATGGGAAAAAAGGCAGTAGAGATAGGTAGTTACCTATCATGTCAGAAAGGCTAGGAGGAAAATACATGCAACACTCCTTTTTTTCTCTCCTTGTCTCCTTTCAGTCTCATGCCAGCCCCAAAAATAATAGGAGCATAAATAACTTAAAGTGAGGGATTACAGGGTTTTCTGCATATTCATTGTTAAAGTGGAACTGAGTAAGTGAAAGAAAGAGGAAATGGTGAGCTATCAAAAGTGGTTTGTAACATACACATAGTCCTCACAGTTTTGTTTTTTGTAGAAACCTACAGCTGTGTTTATATTTTATTTATTTATATATTTATTTATATATTTTGATAGAGAGAAAATGAACTCAGAAATACTTAACATTTTATAAGGGAGGTCAGTGTTTGTACTAACGGCTGGTTATATTTCCAGGGGATAATTTTATTTTAAAATACATTTTATAAGGGAGGTCAGTGTTTGTACTAACGGCTGCTTATATTTCCAGGAGATAATTCTATTTTAAATGGCCACATCTAGTGTTTCTAGCTCTTTAGCATATCTTGACTGAGTGTTTTACTTGAAATGTCTTGTGTCTGACATACAAGAGGATCTAAACCAGCAGTTTCCCGAGCTCTCCTGGACACTGGATACAAACATATTTGAGCAATGTTCTCCAAATCAATGTGGTGGTCTAAAGATATAGCAAATGTTCAAGATCAACTTAAAGACATCAGGCAGGACCCACATGTCTGCGCAGACCTTATAGACAAGATGACTTTTTCAGAATCTGTTGAGTTGCCAAGAAGGTCAGGTGAGGCTGCTCGTAACTGCCATGTGCAAGGGGGTGAGTGGATTAGGAGTGCCTAGTGCATACAACTGTTTTTACAGGCACCCACCAAAATTATGCAGACTTCACAAATAAATTTAGAACTTGAGGTCCTCTAGTGTTTTGAGTGATCAGACTCAGGGAGGCCTTTTGCAACAGTTAAAATGAGTGACTTCAAAACTGGGAATTTAGATGGGACAAATAGGAGCTTTATTGGACACATTCCTTGTATTGTAACTTGTACCACTGCGATGGTGAATGAGTCTTAGCCATAAAGATCCAGCTGTCTGAATGCTGTATGGAGCAGAACAGATATTCTGGGTCTTAAAGAACTTATTGTTTACAGGCTTATAGGCTTAAACATTATAGACTGTAATATTACACTCTCTTATATGTTTGTTTCTAATTCTTTCAGTTTCTATGAAACAAAATTCCATCTTTCAAATTATTTTATAAGTCAAACTTTTGATATTTATTTTCTCTCCATATACAGCAAGGAGAGGGCAAGGTTGGACCAAACTGACTTATCACAAACTGATGAATCAGAATTACAGTACTCAGGATGGTTTCTGTCTTTCAGGACCTGAAAATTTCTGCTTAGGGATGTTTCACAAATGCACTTGCAGAGGTGAAATTTCAAAAGCATTTTCATTTGTAACAAGGAACATTTGTGTTTTGCATAAATAGTTCCAACTTACAGGAATAATTTGGCCACAAACACCAATAGGCTCATGTCTTGTAAATGTAAAAAAGTTTCCATCTATGGGAAAAAGAAAAAAATTAGGCATTCAGACAAAGCATTTGTGAGAAACAGTTAGATCAGAAAAATGATAAAGTTGGGTACCAAACTTAACTGGATACGATTTTACTTATAAATGATATTTTCAAAATCTTAACTATGCAAAAAGCCATAAAATACATCTGGATTCAATGTCTACTTTCTTCATAGCTCCAAGGTTTGATTTTTCCAGTCTGACTGACTTTTTGCAGTGATAACCCTGCTTCTCAATATGGTATGCACAGCACACCAACAAGCATTCCTCATTTCTTTTATCACCTTTTTTTTCTTTCAGAAAGTTCTCTTTTAAATCCTACGTACATATCAGACATTTTTTAATATTAGATCTTAGCTTAAATCAAATCCATTAAATATAAAATTCTCTTTGATTCAAATAAATATGTGTTCCATTAAACCTAGCATAGAGGTCTACATGAGGAAAAAAGTTGGAAGTATTTATCACTCTAGTTTTCCTTAACTCCTTCTTTATTACCTTTCCCTTAATTCCTTCTTTATTACCATCCTTTTCTTTGTCTTCCTGAGAGAAGGTAGCTAGAGAGACAATGTTTTCCTAGAGCTGCTTAATGGGAAAGGGAATGGAATGAAATCTTAGCAAATACTCTTTCCTCATTCCTATCTCTTAGTACTTACTCTTCCTAATAGATTATCCAATCACTGAAATAAATATTACTGCTTTGTGCTAATCTTTGCTTAAATACCCAGACACCCAGGTCCCACTACTGTAGTCTTGTATAAACTATACAATGCTATGCAAAAGTAGCTTACCACATTTCTTAGATGTACACACAGCTTAATTTTTTCGGTCCATAAACAACTCTTGTTAGTAGTGTATAGAACAAGAAATAAATGTGAAGACCTACACTAAATGTTTAAACTGAGAACTATAATAAATCTTTAATAACCCATCTTAAACCTTTTCTAAAATATTTTCCATTTGAGATATTTTCTATGTTGCACAACTTTTAGATAAAAGGCAGTTATCTACAGCTTGCGTTGGCTTCAGTTCTCCAATTTTGTTATCTCAGAACTACTCACCCACTGGAACGGTACGTCCATGGATTTTATCAGCCCAGCCTGCACAGTAGCGTAAAGTTTTGATACAGGCACCCAAGTCCATTAGGTAGGCCATGGAAAAGAGCTTCCCACCATCAATGGTTTCCATTGTCTGCAGACAACAGCAATTCAAAAAAATATCAAATACTGATAACGGTTCTTTTGCTTGTACTTTGTAATTTAGCTTTTGGTAGTTAACTCTGAGGATTTCAGCTTTAGAACAAGCATTAGATGAATTCCCCTGTGAAGGACACATTTTGAAAAACTGAATGTAGCAATTTACACGTGAGAAATTTTCATGATGGTTTATTTGTATTGAGCTATGCAGATAGCATGATCATGACATGTTTGTAATGGTAAGATTTACTCAGAAAACATCTCTCCCCTATGAATCAATTACACAGTTCTAGTTTATATTAAATATTCTGCAAGCACAGATCAAGAGATCAGGTAGGAAACTGATGCAAATAACTGATGCAAATAAAATCAGTGGTTTTCCTCAAACACCAGCAAGAAGACTCAAATCTTGTAATAAAATACCCTAAATACACCTTGAGTGTTTGATGTGCAAAGGAAAGAACTGACCCATCTAGGACTCTTAAGTGAGAAAAATTCATTATGAAGAATAAATGCTTATAGAGAAGAGACTCTCTTTTATTAGCTAACTAGTAATTGAGTGAACTAACTGGTCTTATTTGAAGACAACAGCAGATGGCCTGACACTCCATGCCAGGTAGATATAAACTTTTAACGATCTGTAAATATTCATTCAAGATATACAACTTTTTGGCTGAGCAATTCTGTTCCACCCACAGAGACACCAGCTCTAAATAGGGTTGCTTTCCAGCCAAATCTAAGGAGTGTGGTTTGGACTAATTTCCATGCCCCTTACTATTGGGACATAAAGATCATGAGCAGTTCTTAAATAGTGTCAGCATATTTTTGACACTTCAAGAACATTTTTCTCAACTTTTCCAAAACAGAGAAACCAAGGACCTTCAATTTTATGAACAATCCTGTTACAATATTCAGGACGGGGAGCCTAAACTATAGTTCTAAGATCTAAACTGTGGTTTTAAGATCTAATCACATTGGCATTCTTTATTATTTCAGGTTGGATCAACAGACTGATCTTCAAGAACAGTTTTTCACCAGCAACTCCCCTGTGAAGTCCACAATTTTAGTTAACTGGGCACATTTCAGATATCATACTTGGGAAGAGAACAGAACAAAGAGAGAAGATAGCAATGCTTCATGGCTCTTAGCAGCAAGAAACTGATGTATCCGGTGCTTTTATTTTTCTGTTTGGACACGGGAGAAAATTATTCCCTGGCCTCAAACTTATGAATTCTTTAGCTTTCAGCATCACAACAGGTTGAAACCTAAGAAACACAATTCTCAGCGGCTCTTTCAGTACCTTGCTTTGACTTATTTTTTCAGTTACCTATCTACAGGTGTGCTGAGCCTCTGAAGCATAACAAAGCACTGAAATGGAATAGTTTTCATCCTGGTCAAATGCATGAACACAGGAAAATAACTTTGCAATTAGCTTTGGACATCTATTTTGATTTCTAGTGCACAGGAGTATGTGTTACTCTATAGTACTAGTTTTACTGGTAGAATAAACTGTGAGTGGAGAAAATCTCTCTTCATCAAAGTCTGGAAAGCACTTCACTCATACATACCTTTTCTGAAAAGGGAAATAGTTAATAATGTGACTAAGCTGGAGGAAATAGAAATAAAGTCAGTAAAATAGAAAGTTGGGAGGGGCCCCAGAGAAAAGCAATTCTTTCATATTATGA
This sequence comes from Corvus brachyrhynchos, assembly GCF_000691975.1. Classification (NCBI taxonomy): domain Eukaryota; kingdom Metazoa; phylum Chordata; class Aves; order Passeriformes; family Corvidae; genus Corvus; species Corvus brachyrhynchos. Next base: position 5,753,071 of record NW_008238355.1, read on the forward strand.
AAATGGCAAATGGGAACAAAAACTAATTCAATGTGTCATCCTTCCTGAGGAAGAAAAAATGGTATCTTCATCCTCTTTGCAATTGTAATGCAAATAAAGCAGTAAATAACATAAATAAATAATGCAATAAAGAAATAAATGCCAGCTTATCCAATTATTTAATGGACAAGAGAGCATACTTCTCTATTAAAAATATACCTCTCTTCAAATTTTGTCTCTCTCAACTCAAATCTAGCATTTTAAAGGGTGTAAGTTCCACTCGCCCAAGGCTTCTGCTGAGAAACTCTTCTATAGTTGTAAGGACATATAATGGGCAGCAGATGCTTTGCAGATTTTACATATTTGAAGGTTTAAATTTTATGAGCTTATCTACAGTGTGTTTTGTGGCGAATGGCTAAATACTTTAAACTGTAACTAGATCAGTCTGAGTGATGATCCTGAATGTTGGATACTCCTCCTTCTCTTTAAATTTTTTTATGCAATTGGCAGAAAACCAGGATTCATATTCAGCACAAACAGTTACCCCACCTAAATTTTAATTCCAGAATGTGCTTGAAGTAGCAGAGAAATCACCTTAATAATAGTACCATATGTGGAGTTTAAAACAGTGAGGAAAGGATACCAGCCTTTATCAAATTGGTGGTGCATTTCTATTTTACATGTCTTTTCTTGCCTTAGTTCACAATCTGTAGGTGAGAACATTACGAGTTATGGGTCTTCTGTTAAGTGTGGTAAAATAGGCAGTACACAGTAGTTCTTTAAGAGAGGACATCATTCCCCAATGCTCATGTTATTGTTCTTCTTAAAATAATCCATTGTTCCCTTTGATTCTGGTTAAGCTTTATCCCTCATTGCTAGTTGCAAGCTGGAGTTAATGAAGGACCAGCGATAAGAAGCTACAGAGCCCTGAAATTCAAAGTTTCTCCCAGTTCTGACTTGTATCATCTATAAACACTGAGCCAAGTTTTGAGTTTAGGCCTTGATTCAGGCTTTGACTTGAGTTTAGGCCTCAATTCAGTCTTTGGTTTAGACAAGCATTAACCATGTGATCTATGTTTGTGTGTCCTTAAGAATCAGCAATTCAAATTACTGTGATAGTAGATAGTTTAAGTATCACTTTAAAGCTAATCAAATAATCAACTACTTTGTGGATATAGGGTGTTAATAGACCCGAGTGCAAGCCAGCTTAGTGATGCCCATTTGCTAGAGAGAAGAAAACCATGTGTTGAGACAGCCTGGCTTTCAAAAGATGAGGCATGTTAAACTTGCTTGCACCTTTCTTTTAAAATCAGGCCTTTTCTCCTCGTCCCTATGTTCACATATCATACTCACAGCTAAAATCAGACGGTCTCTTTCCACTAAGTCAGCTAGTTTATTCAGGAGCCTTCCTCGCTCTGAAGCGTCCATTGTACGCCAGGTTGACCCAAGCTCAAAAGCCTTTCTAGCTGCTTTAACTGCCTTGTCTACATCCGCCTGTGGGGAAAACAAAAAAACTTACATAATCAGTGGTTGGTTCTGCCATCAATAATTGGTTCTGCCATCATCCTTTTTTGCTGTTAAACAAGTAAAGTTTAGCATAAGCTTAACATAAAGTTTAAATAAGAGGAACAACCCCAATATAATCAAAATTAGTAACAGTAATGTTAAATACGTGGGTTATTTTCTTTCAAACACTTCCCTTGCTATATCAGCAATGTGAAATTGTATGAGAAACAGATAGGTTCTCCAGGCTTCTAAAATAAAAATATAGAAAATAACTCTATTTTTAAAATTTAGATTTTTAAGCCCTTTCTGTACACCAAGCACTTACACTGATGATACAATTTAATCTCATTCATTTACAAAGAGATGCCACGTCTGTAAGTTAAATGCTTAATTGCTCATCATCTGAAAGTACCTCACAGTGTAATGAAGACCAGGTTAGAAAAACTCCTTAGGATGTTCCTTAGGATCCTTCATAAAATGAACACAAATTTATTATTAAGGAAGACAAATCAATAAATTTATTTTTGAAAGTTTCAAGAAATATTTATGTATAAAATTATTTCAAAAACTAAAAATAAGCCAGGTTTAAAATGCTAAGCCTAAATATTTTAAAGTCTAAGCACTGTCTTTGCATATGCAGCTAATTTTTCAGTCCATTAATGTTTTTTATAGCATATTTTATTATTTATCATTTAGCTTTCACTTTGGAAGAAAAATCTACAGTGAAACAATTCTGTGCAAAGGGTGCTCCAGGATCCAAAAAAACCAATTGCAATCTCTTGAAAAAAGGCTTTTAGTATTTGGAATTCTTCTGCATTTCATAATTCTTGTAAAATTTACCAATGAAAACAGTGACATAAAAAGGAGGTTTATCCTAGTTTTTAATCGGAAATGAGAAATTATGAGGAAAAAAAAAGAAAAAAAGAAGTTTCTTTATATGCCACATTTGCCAGAGAAATTTGCATGCAATATTGAAAGGATTTCTTTCAAACATTTTTTGTGCTGCTCTTTGCTAAAATCTCCTTCAAGGAAATCATTATCAAGGTTGACTAAATCAGCAAATTCAACTAAGTCAACACCAAGGTCAATTGTTTTAAATGTGAACCAGATCTTGAATCTTTAACTGGTGTTGGTAGCTATCAACTAATTTTAGGACGCTGTGAGTGGGGTGTGTTAGTGGCTTGGAAAGCCCAGCACAGACTTCTTAGGCAGAAGGCCACAGAACTTCCAAAAGTTTTTTCTAGGAAATTTGGGAGAAGATAGGAAGGAACTATATGAATGGCATAGACATTACTATAGGCTAATACTGACCAGTCACCTACACCAGGTAGCTGAAATCTACCAAATTAAGAAGAATTCTTTTCTTCAGAATCTGTCAGCATGCTGTCAAACAGCTCATCACTACCTGTGACCCCTATAATAAATTTTCTACATCTTTGCAATAGGACTCAAGGGCTGTGGCTTGGCCTTAAATGGAAAAGGATAAGGGGAAAAAAAGTCATATGAATATGAATCATGTAAATTAAAACTACATTGCCCAGTGTTCTTTCTACTAGAAGTGCAGAAATAATTAAAACCAAGAAAAATCATAAAAGAATAATATAGGGCTGTGAATGAAAAATAATTAAAAAAAGATTGTTCTTCAACTGTATGAAATCTAATTTCATTACATAAATCTACACTGTGAGTATGAAGAATTCTTTCTGATTCTGTTTAGATTTTTTACAGAAGTACATTTACTTTATGTGTGCTGACAATTTGGTGAGCTGCTTTATTATTACTAGGGGCCTTTAGGATTAGGAATGTATTTTGAAAGAGCCATCAAACTGGAAGAAAACAATTCCCACCCACATATATGTCTGTGCTTTGTAACCTCCTCTTGTTTTCTAAAATACCACTGCAAGGCAGTGGACAGCCCTTTGTCAACCCTATTGTAAGCACAAATTAAGTTCCTAAAATCTCTTGGCTCGTTATCTGAAGTCTAGCCTCTTGCATATTAGGTCCATAATGGCTGTGTAATTTACTAGATCTGTGCAATTCACTAGGCAATTTAGTTAATAGCAGTTGTCATCACACATCAGTTTGCAAAATTATTGAAGAGAAAACAACCCTGTATGTTGAATAGTATTATCTCTTTATTTAATGAGTTGTTAGAGAGCTTGTAAGGAAAGAAAGCTACAAAAATTCTAAATGGTAACTGAACAGTTGCAGGTTATGAGTAATTTAATTTGAAGATGATCAAATATCAGAGTCTCAGCACTATGTATAGGTAGCTGGTATTAAAGAAAAGCAAAACCTTTGAAAAACTCCAGGCTAAATATATGAAATAATTAAAAGCCAGACTTTCTCAGCCATGTTTTTCTAAGAAAATGTTTAAAATGTGTCTTCATTATGACCTTCTGGGAAATTGGTGGTCACTATTGCTGAAATGCTAGACAACACTAGAGACAAAGATTATTAGGATGAAATTACAGATCAGAGTAACAAAGATTTAATGAGAAGATGATTCTGAATGTATTTCTCAAAAGAGAATTTTATTTCAGTGTGAATTTCTCTACAGTAAATAAATAATTCTGGAAAAGCATGTGCTTATTATATTGGCAGTAAACTTTTGGTGAACTTATAATACAGACAAACAAGTTTTACATTATTTCTACAGGATAAAAAGGTGTTTAATTAACATTATTATGCTGAGCTTAAAAAAAAGCTTGTTATACAAAACATTCTAAATATGCATCTTTCTTGACTAAAATTAATGTATCATTTTGTGAGAAAAATGAAAAAAATTCCCCTTTGGATGCAAGATTAACTTTGACAGGACAGCATAGAAAATTAAATAAATATGTACAAGAACAAAACCAGTAATATTAAAATCAGTTTTCTTTCCAGTTACAGTCATCTTGCGAATTGGAAATAAAACCTTCACTTCTTGTATTTACTTTCTAAGAATTTATAAAAAAACCCTTTCTTTGGTCAGAACTTTAATTCTGTTAAGAACATTGCCCGTCCTATTTAAAAAACTACCCCTTTACTTACATTTAAACCGTATGCACTAGACAAGTCCTGTTTGTAAGAAAAACACATAATGCAACAAAAATACAGAGATTAGGTCTTAGGTTTTCATTATATCTTTGATTACATGTCATCTATCCGAAACTTTCCACTACAGAATCTCATAAATATATTTTTAAAAATATTTCTTTACAGTTTTCCACAAGTTTTTTAGTCCTTTGCTGAACACTCATTGATTCAACATGCTTTAATTTGATCAAATTTGGAGGAATTAGTGACTATTTGATAGGCCACCTTCAGCTTCACTGTAATTTTTAGGACTGTGTTCCAGTATGTTTTTCACAAAACAAGATATTTGAAGGGGGCAGTGCTGAGAAGACATATAACTAAAAATACTGATGTTAGTGATCATCTTCACGAAGTCTGCGGGAAATTATAAGTATTTGTTCTCTTTATTTTATCTATAAGGAAAAGCCTTATATAAATGATTATATTACATGTAAAGAAAAAAAAACAGAAAAAATAAAATCCCAAATATATTTTTAGATATCACTCATGACAGATAAGAAAAAGAATCAATAATATTAGTAAAACAAATCAGCAAAAATATTTCTTCAGAACTTTTCTCATATGAGCCCAAGGTAAAGCAGTTTTTCAGTGTCTCTTTACAAAAAAATATTATGGCTTAGTAAAAAAGGGCTAAGAATTTTATCTGTGGAAGAAGGTATACAGGATGAATCAGGTACATCTGAGGTGATGTTTTACATCACACAAATGGCTGCTTGCTTTCCTGCTTTTAAGATCCACTGAAATTAAAGTTACAGTTAAGTTCAAGAAAGAAAACCCTACCTTGTCACCTTCTTCAACCTCACAGATTTTCTCTTCAGTGGCTGGGTTAAAGACTGCAAATTTTTTACCACTGACTGAATCATGCCATTCATTGTTTATAAATATCTGCAGGGGAAGAAAGAGTGCAACAATATTAGTAATGCATACATAGCTGTTGTCTGTTACATGTTTTAGTGAATAAACATATCTTTCATAGCTGAGAGCTGCCGGATTGATAGAGGCCTGAACTAAAACTGGATAGCTGTTTCTATGTTACTCTAAAGAGATGAGTAATCACACATGCACTCAACCAAAAAAATGGAGAGGCAAATTTTCCCTCCACTGTATTTTTACTTTGTTTCATGTCATAAAAATATGCTGTTACATAGGGGTCCTTCCACTCTGTGAAGTAATAGGGAAGCCCTAAATGACCTATGGAAAATGGCCTGAGTTTCCTGGGCTCACAGGGTTGGTAAAAATGAAGGGCTTTTCTGTTACACAGCCTCACAGAAGAAAACACAGTCCTTGGATTTAGTCAGTGTAGTATATTAAGAATATCTGGGATACCACTGTTGTATTTAGCTTTGCTTTGATTTCTCTTCACTCTCTCCTGCCAAAAAAAGAGAATCCCAACCAGAACCAAAACAAACCCCCCAAACAAACAAAACCAATAATACAATTTTTTGAAATTAAATCTGAGACTGAAAAAAACCCTGCCATAGTCAATTGAATGAATTACAGAATCATGGAATATGTAAGGTTGGAAGAGACCACACTGGGGTCATATGGTCCAATCACCCTGCTCAAGTAGGGTTATACTAGGGCACAGTGCACAGAATTGTACCCAGATGGTTCTGTGTGCTTAGGCCAGGCATACGGACTTCTGTGTGAAATTTGAGGTACTTATCTCTGTTCACAAATGCAAAACAGATCCTGGGTCTTACCTGTGGGTGCACAAGACCTGTACTACTCTACAGCCTGCTGTCTCTGAGGTACTGTTGGTAAAATGGTCAAAGTGGTTTAATTTTGTTTTAACTGTAGGTTAACCTCGAAACAGAAAGGAAATGCTCATTGGAAAGACCTGATAAATGCACAGCTGTTGAAAAGAGGAGGATAAGTTGCTAATAAGTGATTTGAAGGTTGCTTCTTGAAGTGGACATGATAAAGTATACAGTCCAAACTTAACAGTACCTGACCTTCCCTGCCTGACCCTCTCTGTGCTCTCTGGGTTCAGGTCAGGACTGAAATTGGGGTGCCATGCTAAGTTGTCTTCCCAGCGTCTGAGCCCACCTTCCTGATGCTGGTGGGCTGGTGCCCTCCTTTCTCCCTGTCTTCCAGTGCCATTGTGTTGCAGGCATGAATATGAGATCTTTTTTGTACTCACCTCTGAGGCCATGTCAGGCTCTGAATGACTGTACCACGTATTTTGAGCTCAAATTTTGTTTCTTTCTAGAATCAGGTCATCTTGCCTCACCTTTACTCACTGGAATCTAGCTGTGAGACTAGCTAGCAGGAAAGATGTGATTCTTGCCTCCTCTCCATTAGGACAAAGAACCTAGTGTTGCTGCTTAGAGTAGCAGGAACTTAGAAATAGAAACCTAGAAAATACTTTGGGATTGGCAAAGTAGACAGTGGTTGACTCAGGTCAAGACAATATCGAGACACCGGAACCGCGGGATAAATGCTTTTTTTCACAGAAACCTGAGGACTAAATCCTTCCACCTCAACCACATATGCTATGAAAATGTGACAGATTTCAGGGAATACATTTTCTGCATAGTATTAAAACTAGTTGAGTAGTTGTTAATAACTGGTGAGTAATTTATAAATAACTATCAAGATTGATTAAATTATTATCTCTAAATGGATATGGCAACAATCTGTTAATATATTAATGCATTCCTGTATTAGATTAATACAGTTCTGTATGTTTTTGCTTGTCTTTACCTGGGTACCTTATACAGAGTGTCATTGCCACCTCTGACCATCAGGACTGACCACCGAACTCCTGATTTAACAAAAGCTGTCTGTGAAATAAGTATCTAAGTTCATGGAAACTTCTGATAGGCGATGAAGCAAGTTGTAAGAATATCCACACAAAATCCCAACAGTGGTGAAAGGACAAAGACAGGAGTTAAATGGTTAATATGAAAAAAAGCCATTGCCAAGAGAAGAGAAAGAGTAAAAGATAAATATTAACATAACACTGCTATGATGTTACAGGATGCCAAATTCATATCTGTCTGTGAAAGGAATAATAGAAAGACATACCATATTTGGAAATATTTAAAGTGCTTGTTTAAAAACTACATTTATTGCAGCACTCAATATCACCTATAATATTAGTTTAGAATATATTTTTTATTAATGTTTCTAATATAATTCCTGTTTAAAACATAACTTAATTATATTAAATATATTTATGATACTGTATCAGAGTTACCCAGATGTCTTTCATAAGCTAGATAGCAGCCTTGCAACTGGAAGTAAGAAAGACAGGAAAGGAAGAAGTCAAAACTCTCCATGTAAGCTGTATTAACACATTTCAGGCAGCTGTACTCATTAACGTGCATGCAGCCATGCCCATAAAATGCTGTGGAGTATTTACTACATGCAGGATGTAGATCTCTAAATCCAGGCAGCACTGAAGTGCCAGCTAACAGCAGCCTCTAACAACAACCTTGACCTGCTGAGGAAAACAATGATTGGGATCATCTTCCAATAGGTTACAGTGTTTTTTCAGTGAGTCAGAACTCCACTGACAGCTCTTCAGACACAAATGCAAAGGACCTACCCTTTTGTGTCAAGTGCTGTGCAGTGGGTTATCTGTGGTGACTGACTAGGCCCCATGAGGTTTAGAGCTACAAGTGTATTTTGCAAAAAATTTAGAAATACTGTTACAGGTGTTTTTAACTGTTACTTCACAGGAATTTTAGGAGAGAATTTTTTTTTTTTTAATTTCAACAACACAAAGAATTGGTGACTATTCAGATTTCTTTGCAGTAGAACTGGAAATACAGATTTCCAGTATATGAGACTGTATACTGTTAGAGCTTAGTGTTTTAAATAAAGCCCAGGCAACTGGCAGTCAAAAACCATCTGATTGTCTTTATTCCTCAGTGTCATAGTACAGTAAAATCTTGCTTCTCTGAAATGCTTGATTTCAGTTCAAATGATCTAATACCATCCACTGTTTGGTGTTGAAGTTACGTGGAAGACTGCAGTATTTCTGTCCTTGTTTACACAGTTGATTTAGTCATTCAGATGACCTCAGCAGAGAATGGAGAGACAAGACCTGAGCTTTGGGTTTTTTTCTGCCATCCCAGTGGGTTCTTTTCCTTCAGCTCTGGAGTATTTTGAAAGAACTGTGAATTCATTTTTAAGTATTTGCTAGATGGGAAGTGCCATATTTGTGTCTGTGCTGCACGCGAGAAAAAAGCATTTGACTCTGTACGTCTTTGTCTCAGATGAACACCATACCTCTGCTCAAAGAAATTTTAGGGTCTTTACTTAGGTGTCATCACCTCATGAAACATAACTTTTTGCTTAATCTTCCTTAGAATAAGGATCTCCTTGTTTGTGGGCTCAATATTGTACAGTCTGTACATGGTTTCAGGCTTTAATGCTTCTGCAAAATAACTTAAAAGGCCAGCTTAAAAAGAAAATTTCTGCTGTTGCATTGATCCCATATTCAGCATCTATCTATAAACTTACTGTTTGCTAGGGACAAATTTTTATATAATTTGCTATTATTGATTTACATTATAATTCATACAGAGATGTAGTCAAGAAACGTAACGAAACTAACTAAAATGTGAACCGTCCCTAACTTAGCCATTAAGGATAGCTTTTTAAATACAGAAGTAAAGGTCTAAGCTGTCTTCTGTTTAGATTTCAGAAACTCTTCCAAACTTACAGTACAAGAAAAAGCAAAGCCTTTTCCCACCTTAAATCTGCCTTAAATCTCTTAACAAAGTTTTTCTTGAAAATACTCTTCAAATGAGCCCAGCTTCCTGTTTCACAGAGATAAAAGTGTTCACCAGATTTGAACCCTTGCTCATTTGACTGCTCTCGAGCTTCTTTGAGTAGACTATGAAGCAGGGAATTACACAAACAACACGTTTTTACAGGCAAGGAACAAGGAAGAGACACCAAGGCTGAGGCTGGACGCGTGCTGGAGGCAGTTCAGCATCACTTATGTGAGGTGGTGCAGAGTGCTGAATAACTGTTGCACCTCTTCAGACCTGCTTATATAGATTGTGACAGCCATTCAGGTATCCTTGAGTACAGTAATTCACTAAAAATTTACTTGGCAGTAAATTTTACAGATACACTTAAGCCTTAAAATTTTGTGGCCTGAGAGGAGGCTCATTTCAAGTGCTGAAAGTTCTAATTTACTAGTCTCAAAATATGTAATGGAATCTCACTGTGTTCTTTGAGCAATAAAATTAAAATATATGACATTTCTTAAGGAACTACTAAAGAAGGAAAATGTAAGCTTTAAACAAATTCGTCAACATAGATACTGCTGTAAAATCCTTTTCTTTTCTCCCCCTCAGGTTTTTTCTTACAAGAAGTTTATATATGGCTAATATTTCATGTAATTTTTTTTCTCTCCCTTGGACTTATAGGCTATTATTGAGGTAGGAATTACATGCAATAGACTAATTATCTGAAAACGTATGTTTTCTATTAAGTATTTATACAATTTTTTTATTATTTTTCAGTTACTATGTGTCTACAAAGTGAGTTGATCTTAGAAAGTTTCTGTAGTAGCTTTCTAGCTGATTACCTTTCCCCAGCTATGCCAATTACATTTTTGTGGTTTTATGCCTCACCTTTGTTTTTGAAGCTAGTCACTGCAACAGTTTAACGCTTAGCTATAATTTTTCTTTACTCAGAGTGTCTTACCCTTCCACATTTTCTGATATTCCACATGCAGCTTAGCAAGAGAATGTTCAGACCTTTTCTCCCCTTCATGTAATTTGGCAACCTAATAATTAACTAATCTGAGTTTCTCTGATTAAAGGAGTACCACAGGGCTTAGTGTATGTGAAAGCCTCATGACAGAAAGCATTTGTGACTCCACATTGTCTAATCATTGTCTAATTCCTCAGTGTTGGCTAAGTAAAATATTTACTAGCACATTTTTAACTAGCTACCAAAACTCACTGGGTTCATGGAAATATCTTTAAAGGAGATTCATATATGAAACCAATTCAAGATTACTTTATGGTTCAAAATACAAGCCAATTTCAGTGCTTAAAATACATTTGATTTGATAGCTGAAAGTAAAATTTCATGAAGAGTGTTCAGTGTTATACAATATGTAAAAGGCTTACTCTGACATGTAGCTATACCAATCTATAGATCATTTAGTTAAGTGAACTATGTGAAAAGCCACAAATGATCTCACACATAGAAAATAAAATAGAGATAAAATAGAGAGACTGATAAGTAAAGAGAGTCCTTAGAACATCTGCAGATCTTTCTTCAGATCCTTTTGTGATGACTGTTGGTATTATGCAATGGTAGAAAAAGAGAAATTGGAGCTTATGAAGATGAAGGATCTGGCTCTAGGTGCTTTGGACAGAAAGGTTAATACATCAGTAGAAATTAGTGCTTCCCTCATCTTCCAGTGTAACTAGTCACCCACACCCAATGTTCTAGCTTGTATGGGACAGGAGAGGAATGGGATGGGTAAGAACACAAGAATGCAAAGGCTTTACTAAATTGTGGGATGAGTGTTGTGTATGGGGTGACATTTCTATTATCCCAACTCCCTCAGTACACTGCTGGGGCTTTCAGACAATCCTATGTGATATTTGAAGATATGAGTACAGCATTGCAAAAATCAAGCCTCCACAGAGGTGTGCTGGATTTTGCAAACAAGTGCATTGCATTTCTACACAGTTGGAATCATTAAGCAGCTTTCAAGGAAATGGTATCTATTGTCAAGGCAAAAGAAACATTTGCTATGTGACACTCTCCTTGATTGCACACTACAAACTAGGCTTTTCAACGATGCTGGCTCTCTCCCGGTTGCCTTTTTGTACTAACAGAATAGATTTTTGCTAATTAAATATTTTAGAAGGATGGCAATATTTACAGGAATTTGTGTCTTGCATATTCAGTTACATCATTTGGTGTTTTTCTCATATTAGTTGTTTTCCTTTGGAAAACAAAAAAATCAAATAGTAAAATGTTTTGGGCTTTTTTTGAGACAGGAAGAGCAGTGGCAGGCTATCACATGGCAGAACTACATATCTTTCCTGTTAAATATTTACAAAGTAAGATCCTGCATGATTTATTCAAGAAAGACATGTACTGGAACGTGGTTAAGTTTTTCCATTAGAAAAAAAAGATAGAATGGAATTTAAAAGGACTAATTTAGATGAATGCCTGCTTTTGGAAAAGAAACTAAACAGTCATTCTGGAAAATAAAATTATTTCCCTTGCAATGGTATCAAGAAAGAAAGAAAAGAACAGTAACCAAGAATTTCCAAAGATAAGAGGTCCTTTCTGATCAATAGTTCTACCTGGATGTTTCAGAGGGCAAAGCTTCTGCCAAAGAAGTTCTAGCAGATATCTGTGTGTTATGATATAATATTATGATATAAAACTGGCAAAGAGTCTTTTAAAGCTTGAAACACAAGTCTGGATTCAAGCCTTCTTTATCTGTATATTTTTAACTCTATATAGAAAGAATTTTCTATTTCAAGAAGTTTGAAGTAATATTTCATAGTTAGTTTCATAGTTAGACTCTATCTAGTTTATTAGCAACTTGTTTAGCTAAAAAAAAATTCAAAGCCAGATTCATTTTCTCTAATGTAAATATGTGACAGAATTAATTTTATTTTTAGTTTCATTTTCACACATCCCTTTCTATGTAAGCTTATCTGGCATAATTGTTTGAATCTGATTATAACGCAATGCAATATGCTAACATTTTAATTTGTTGTCACTGTTTTGAAAAATGATATAATAGAAACCTTTCTTTGCTCCATTTATACTTTCTGGTAAACTTATCACTGCTGAAAATTTGTTTCAGGAGAAAAACAACATCCACACCATGTGAAATATAGAACCATTCTATCATGCTTGCACATACAAGTGCTTTAACTTAGGTTAAAAGGATCACTGCAGATCACTTGCTATGTGTAAAATCAGAATTCAGCCAGAATAAACATTTTAAGCACTGGTTTACAGTGGTTTCCACAGTTCATATAAGGTTAAAATGAGCACATCCTACTGTCTGAAGTGAATGCATAAGAAAGATTAAGAAAAGCAAATGTTACTAACCTTGGTGTACTTAATTTTCAGATCTTTTAATGGTTCTGGCAGTGCTGGCGTAACCAGAGCAGGATTGCTGTCTGACCCGTGCTTCTTCATGTCTTCAGCTGAGAAGTTTGAGGATGTTCCTGAAACACAGGTGAAAAAAGGTATAAAGGGAATACGGTGATTTTTGCCCTGACTGAGCTCTTGGCTTTATTTGTGCTTTTTTATCTGAACCAGCCATGGTATATTTGCATACAGGAATACGATTGGATGAAAGAATTTATTGCAAAGAGAAAATGACACTACTTATTTTTATGACCAAAAGCAACAGCCTTTTCAGTGAGCTGAGACCTCAGTGAAGCACATGCTGCTGAAACAAACTGCTGAGGCAGAGGCTCTGAATTCCTCACTGGGGAACAGAGTTTAAGGCCTCCTCATCTCACCTGTAATATTGTTTTCTCTCAGCAGGCAGGTGTCCAAATTCTAAAGGAAATTCTTCATGTACTTGAAGGCAGGTCTGAAGGTAAAGACAGACTTGTTAGCTCTGAAAACAAACTAAGCCCTTCTTACTAGAAGGTCGATGAGAATAATTACCAGAGCTAGAAACCATGCATTAAAAAACAAGCCACCTTAGGTTACATTTTAATATGTCCACAGTGCATTAGAAGTACTGTAATTAATGTCTGTTTTGCACATCAAAGAGAAACAGGGTGATACAAAATCCTTTGTGGGTTTTTCAAGAAATGTGAAGGTAGGAGAAAACTGATCAATCCAGGAAAAAAAATCTCTGGGTAGAACTAAGAAAAAGCTTGTTGTTTTTTTCTTCTAGATAGCACCACAAATTTAAGGACAAAGTTTTTACCACAGTGTCCTTTGGAATATCTGAGTCCAAAACAAATTGTTCAATAGACAAGGGTTTTCTACTCTGGGTAGAACCCACTTTCCTGTTTTGATTATTCAATGAAAAATATATATCTTGCACAGGCAAATAATTTTTTTTTTTATTTTTTATAAGATACAAGAAACTCCTTTCTTCATGAAGTCCTACCTTTTCTGATTAGTGGTATCACAGAACTTGTTTTTATATGTTAGGCTTCTGAAAAATGCACACTGGATCCATGCCATAGAAATAGAAAGAAATTATCTTATTGCTTTCATTAAGACAACATGAGTTCTTGGAGAACTCCCTGCTCACAGTTAATTAATTAATATGAGGTATCATCTAAATCATCTGTCAATGTAGGACCTTTAACTGACAGATGAGGCAGGACATATCATGAGCTTAATCTTACCATGCATTAATTCTATTTCACATGCTTTCTGAATTAAAGTGCATGCCATAATTATTATTAATGATTTTTGTGTTTGGACATATGGTTTGAGCAAGAGTTTCTGAAATTTAGAAAAGTTCAAGTTATTTCTGTGTAACAGAGAATTCTATTCTCAAAATAGTCGTCTCTCAGTGAGATGTAAAGAGCTGTGTGGACTGAAACAAGTTTCAGCCATTCAACTTGTCCTGTGAATGAAGGGAACCCATTTCCATTGCTAAAAACACTGTGATATTGAAGGATACCTGCTCGCTTACGTACTTTTGGATGCATCTGTCAGCTTTTCTGCCTTAGCTGCCAGAGGTCTGGCTGAAGACATGTGAACATAGAACAGTACATTTGAAAGTTTTTTGAGCATTTTCAGACTTTAACATTTTGGGTTACAGTATTTGCCTGTAAGGAATGTCTTTGAGTCTCTCGTCTCATGCAAAACCCAGAATGTCTAAATAGGGTTTGTTCATTTTTATTTGGAATATAAATTTTTTAACTATCTTTGTGTAGCAATCTTTTTTCTGTTTTTTTTTTCCATGTAATTTTCTGATTTAGACACTAAAGTCTACTCTAATAAACTTCTTGCCACTAATTTCTCCATTAACAACAAACAGTTTGTCTCTAGTCAACTTACCTGCCAATTGCTCAGATTTGCAAAATGGAGATCAGTGGGTTTCTCTGGTTTCAAGTAGAGCAAAAGATCTTTCTCGCAGTTGAGAGTGTTCTAAATGCATTCTCATATTTAGTTACCATTACATTCCCAATTTTTAAAAAAATGATTTAATCTAGAAGTTCATTGTTATAGTTTCTTATGAAAATGTTAGCATTTATCTTCTTTTCCTGTCTATAAAGGACAGCCTGAAATCTGTGCAGGTAAGCTTTAAAGATGCTGCCCTGGATGAAAAGTTTCAACTTTTCCAAACATGCTGGTAATCACTGCTTTGTTCTCCGCACCATTTCTTCATTTAAGACAAACTCTTTTCTCTTTCTGTTTCCCTCTTTCACTCCTGGGTTTCATGAATCACTTTCACTTTTCTATTTATTTTCAGCCTAGGAATGCTTTTAGCCTAGTGCAGAAATTACTTAATTTTCCTCATATGCCGTGTTCCTGTTTATTGTACCTTTCTGCTATTTTCATTCTAGGACCTTTTTCCCCATCCTGAGTGACATCCTTTCACATTTCACCTAAATAATGATGAGCAATTCAAGAACTATAACTATTTATAGGATTGTATTATTATTTCAAGTAGTGAATTATACAGCACTTGGATATTACAGCTATTGAAGATTACATAGTTTTGTTGTTAATGTTTTCTTGGGAATGTTGTATTCTAGCTAATTTTTTCCTTTCTTTTGGACAATAATTTGATTCTTACTTGTTATCTTTTCACTACTAAAGGAAGGAAACCCAGTTACTCCACACCCTGGCGAACTATGTGACGTATTTTCTGACTTCATGATAGTGCTTTCTATACTCCAAAGCATAACATTTATTCCAGTTCAAAACTACTGAGTTCCCTGTTTAATACAAGTTCAGGGAGGAACAAGAGTAGAGGTCTACTGTGCAAGTTGTGTTTAAGCTGTTATATGCCTTACTGAATGGCACTGGCAGTGGTAAAACACAAGAGCAATGGCTGCATGAACTTTAGGTCTGACTCATGCCACCCTGCGTCAGGAAGCTATGTAAAAGCTTTATGCTAGAAAAAAGTTGTAAATAGTTTGTCTATGTGTCTCTTCTCAAAGATTTAAAAAAAGATAATTAATAACCAAACACAGCATACCGTATTACAAGTCCTCCTCGCATGTGACCATACAGTGGGATATCAACAATGTTGTAACATTCTTGTTGAGTTCATTGTAGTCTAGGTAGGCAAACTACTGGGCCTATACTGAGGTTTGTTGCAACCCCATATTCATTATATAAGATGTAATTCAAGAACCAGAAATGTACAGATGAAGGCAGAGTTTCTATTTGAGCTAGCTGTCAATCCAACTGATGAAACCAGTGTGTCAGAAGAACAAGCCAGATGTGATCTGTGACTGGATTCTTGTCCCTAAACACAGTGTTAGTACCATCTGTAATGCCCTGGGCTTTCCTAGCTGCCCTGAGATATAGGTCCAGGAGCAACTTTTGAGTCTCCTTGGCATTTTTATGTTAGTGTATGCTGAGTTAATACTGTCTGAAAGACATTATTTTGTTCTATGCCCTTCAAGCACTAAATAGAGAAATATTTACTTTGTACTGTAGAAGAAGATTATTCTGGGAATTTCGTTTATCCAGAAATTACTTTGATTTTTCTAAAGGCCATAAACTGTTGGGATTTTACACCTCAAACATAGGCACAAGCTTTTCTTTTTTCTAAACAGTTTTTTTTTCATTTTCCTTTCTTTTTCCTTTTTTTTTAACGAATGCCAAACTACTTTCCAAGTTCCCACAGTCCAGGTGACTCTATTCTCCAACAGGGGACAGTTGACTTAATATTTTTATAAAGCTGAAGTTGTAATCATAGCAGTAAGAAAATCTGGTCCTTAGGTTTCTAGGGAAAAAATCCCTTGGCCTTCATACATTTGATCATTAAAGAAATCTAATACTTATTTTGTTGTAGAGATGCTCAAAGCTACATAGATCAGATAAGACTGCATTTCTTTAGCTTGAACCACCTCTAATGTTGGATAATGCAAGCATTTTTTTGCAGGTAGACAGTAGATGTTCTCTGCCTTTAGGTTTTGTCACCTACAGCTCTGGAAACATTTCATATTGAATATCTCTCTCACCTGATGATCAATCAGAATTACACCTTCCACAACTATTATCCCCTGTAAAAGGGGACAAAACTACCTAAGTAACCTCTACAAAGTTGCTATAATTTAAAACATTGAAGGTAAATAATCTTCCATGGGGACTAATACCATACTGTCCAAAGTTCTCTGGGGTAGGAGCTGCACAAGATACACTGCTGCACTCCACCATTTGGTAGCTGTATTTTATCATCTGTGCTGAATTTAGACTGAGTCTTGAATGCTGAAGTACATGCCTACACTTTATAAAACCTCACAATTAAAAAAAACCCTGGACAATATCTGTTAGACAATATCACTGTTAACTAAAAATCCTGATTAACTGAAACATGTCTTCCAAATCAGAATATACAGGGAGTTCAGAAAGGGAATTATACAGGGAGTTCAGAAAGGGAATTATACATGGAGTTCAGAAAGGGAATTATTCAGGGATTTGAGCAGATCCCCCATTAGTACTGATAGAAATGAGCATTAAGTAAAGAGTGAAAGATCTAAGGGTGAAAACAACCAATATATGGTTTAAAAGTGGAAATCACTGAGATTTGAGAAACCACTGGATTCTTGTTCTGAAATTCTTTATGCTCTTTAGTGATCTTCCTTATGATATCGTATTAGTGGCAGTAGAACAGAAACAGTGGTCATTTTTTAGTGTGATGTGGAAAGGCAGACACATCAGAAATGAAGCAGAACTGGTGTGAAATTCACGCTTTTTTTCCCATCTAAATTGAGATCTCAAATTTGGGTGGGATGTGCAAGTTCTCATAACTTTAATTGCAAAGCACTGAAGTCAAAATGACAACATTTTCAAGGCTACAGAGCAAATTCCTTTGGCTTTTGCAGCACGCTGACTATCCTGCATTTCTGAAAATCCAAGTGTTCCTTTAATATAATTACCAGTATCTCTGAGCACAACTAGCAGTTCTTCAGTCATTATGAAATTTCTGTGAGATATATACTCATGGAGTGAGGCAGTAGAGAGATGCATATCTGAGTTTGAAATTTGAACTCTGTTAGTGAAAAGTCTTTCCGTTTTGCAACATGGACAATAACTGTGTACAAAGAAATTTCTTGGAATTCTCTTCACTCTCATGAGAAGCAACAGGATTCAAGGAAACGACAGGAAGCTGAGTCAGGGGAGGTTTACGTTGGATATCAGGAAAAGGTTTTTCACCCTGAGGGTGGCTGGACACTGGAACAGACTCCCCAGGGAAGTGGTCACAGCACCAAGCCTGACAGAGTTCAAGAATCATTTGGACAATGCTCTTAGGCTTATGGTGTTGCTCTTGGGGTGTCCTGTGCAGGGCCAGGAGTTGGACTCAATGATCCTTATGGGCCCCTTCCAACTCAGTGGAATCCCTTCTGTGCTTCCATGATTCTGTGACTTTCATCTCACAATGACATGTCAAAAGTACAAGAATAAATTGTACCAGTGGGTAGGTTTAGGCTGCTGCATTTCATCATGCATTTTGGAGGGAAGGAATGCCATCCAGAGGGACTTGGTCAGGCTTACCTGTGAGAACCTCACAAACTTCAAGAGTTCTGCATGTGGATTGGGGCACAAAAAAAAAAAAAAAAAGCACAAAAACTGTTGGCAAAGAGTAGATTGAGAGCAGCCCTAAGGAGAAGGACTTGGGTGTGTTGGTGGATGAGAAAATCAACAGTTTTGACAATTTGCACTGGCAGCTCAGAAGGTTAACTGTATCTTGGGCTGCATAATTAGAAATGAGGTCATCAGGTCAAGGGAGGTGTTTCTGTCCCTCTACTCTGCACTCATGACACCCTGCCTGAAGCATTGCATTCAGCTCTGGGGTTCCCAGCATAAGAAGGACATGGACCTGTTGGAACAAGTCCACGCAGATGCTCAGAGGTCTGGAGCAGCTCCTGTCTGGAAACAGGCTGAGAGAGTTGGGGCTGTTCTGCTTGAAGAAAAGGGTCTGGGGAGACCTTACAGCAGCCGTCAGAAGGGGGAGCCTGGCACAAGAAAGATGGAAGAGTGAATTTTTATGAGGACACGTAGTGACAAGAGGTAATGGGTCGAACTGAAAACGGGCAGGTAGAGATTAGATATTAGGAAGAAATTCTTTACTGTGATGGTGGTGGTGCACTGGAACAGGTTGCCCACATAAGATGTGGCTGCCTCATCCCTGGAAGTGTTCAAGGCCAGGCTGGATGAGGCTCTGAGCAACCTGGTCTTGTGGAAAGTGTCCCGGCCCATGGCAGGGGCTTAGAATTAGATGATACTTAAGGTCCCTTCCAACCCAAATAATTCTATCATTCTATGATGCTAAATGCATTTTAGAATTATTTATTTTCTTCTGCTAGTTGGACATCTATCTGCTCATTGTAGTCTATTTTTTTTTGTAGCATGCATCATAATATATATAGATTTTTGGGAGCAGATGTTTTATTTTTGTATATAGGACAATTGACACATAAAATAATGACTAAAATATGATCATAAAATCACCAAAATAAAATAAAAGGAACTGTATATATTATGGGACAATGAGAGAATGAGTAGTGGTTCAGGAATTATTACACCATTTTAAAAAGCATTTATCGATAGAACACATTTCAGTTACAGGAAGTAATATTCTTCATAATATAAATTAGAAGGCTATCTATGTCATCATTGCAGCATTCCTTAATAGTTGTAGGACTATTTGGTAGAGTGCAGTATATTTTCCTTCCTTAAATTGAAATGAATTGTAATTGTTTTGTTTCTTGTCTTTAGTTTATCATAAAAAAAATCATACAAAAGTAAAAGGTGTAACAGTCTGTGAAAAAGGCAATCAAGCAAAACACAAATAAAAAGAACTCAGTATATTCTGATGCCACAAAAATATATCTATATTTCTAGAGAAAGAAGGAAATTCTCACAAAACTGGGATAAACCTGGAAAAAACCATAACTGGCTTGTAAAAGTCTGTCTCAACATTTGCCCTAAAACATGGAATATAATCAATCCTATTTTACTCATATCAATAGAATTTTTTGTACTCTCCTAATTCCTGATTATTATTAAATCCTGACATCAAATATTTTCCATAAGGTCTTGGAAAGAGTCAATTAATAAGTTATCATATGACAAAAGTATAGGTTTTTCAATTAGGCTTAATTAGTTTTCTTGTCCACAGGACAATAGTTAATAAATAAATATCAATTGCTTTTCTAATTTTATGATAAAAGTTAGTCAACATTTATATTTCTTTTGCAATACTGGACAGATTATCTGGGCTGAGAAAATGAGAACGCTTAATAGAACAGTATTATCACAACAATACATTAGTTAATAAACAAGTGCAGTTTTATTATAGACTACAATTCCAGTCTTGGCAGCATAGAATGACTTATATTTAGAGTATCTTTTTGTGATCCAAAAAATGTTATTCTTGTTTTTCCTGTTAAAAATTAAACTAATTTTTTAAACCATTTTTTGGTACACAGTTCAAATGAGGGAGCAAGTAATAAGTAGTGCATAGTTTGAAGGCTTCTCAAATAATTGATAACGAATAAGGAGAAAGATTTTATGACACAGGTCACAGTAAAAGCTCTTATCAGTGAACTTCATGAATAATTTGATGCAAATCAATAGAGTGCAAAGGCAAAACTGGTCAGGGTTAGATCAGAATCAGACCCAACACTAGTTATTAACCTACATTGTTAGCAACAATTACTGCCAAGTAATTTTCAGCATTTCCTCCATGAACCTTTGTTTCAAAGCCAAGTTTTAGACAGCCTCAACTGATTTTACATAATTGCTATGTGTGCTTTTTAAGCCTCTGTGTAGTAATTGTGTTCTTCAGCTATGAAAGACTCACACGTGAAAATAACCTTCTTTCTAATTTTAAAGTTTTGAAGAACATCTAAAAGAAGTTTCTGTACAGCTAAAATGAAAAAATGTCAGAGGTATATTTAACATCTACCTCTTTCTTTGATATTTAGAAACAATTCTCTGAATGAATAGTCCTTATTTTCTTTTAATCAGTTCTAATTATCTTCATGTTATATTAATTATCAACATCTTCATAACTACAGTGGTTTTGAAAGGTATATTTTTGTGTGTTTTGATATAGGGTGTATTGGGTCCTGAATTCTCTGCAGTGAAAAAAATCCAAATCTCTTTACTAGAGTTGAGTGCCTTTTCCATACATCATAGTAGTTAGCCGCTAGAACAGGATTTGAAACTTGCAGTTAATAGAACGCATCAAAAGGATGTCTACTGAAGTTGCAACTGAACTGATGTAAAACTTTTATGAAGTCCATGATTATTCATTTTTGTCATCCTGTCCCCCCACTCCCCACTCTAACTTGCTATTTCTTATTTATACTGTTATTTCCAGGAAGTTCCTACAGAGCTGGCTAGAAACCATGCATCAGGTAAATAATCTTGAGGTCAAAACTCCTCTTTATAACACTTGAAGTATAATGAGAAATGCTAAGAAAGAACCGTATTTGCAGTAGGAAAGTGACTTATTAGGAATAAAAAAACTTGGCACAAGTTTTAATTAATCACACAGCATTTCCAGATTGACTGTGACACTCAAGTACTTTCCTTGTATTGTAATCTCAATGGAGGATTTCAATGGATTTCCAACTCCTCTGTTTCCCAACTTTTTAGTTTAACTTAAACAAACAAACAAATTATATGAAGCAAGACCTGCCTTTGTTTGCAAATTTCAGGGAGGTTTCTGTGGATGCTGTCAGAGATTGCTGCTTGTAATGAAAAGTGAACTTTAACCAGATTGTAAGTCTGTGCATCTCTGGTCTGGAGGGCTATGACTCAGAACTCAAATTCCAATTAGAATAAAACTTTTGCAGCACATTATGAAGAGTCTTTGTTTTTCAGTTGATAGAATCTACTCTCTTTTAAAGATAATTAGTAAGATTAATGTTATTCCCTGTTCTGTGGTTAAAATCTTAATTTCAAGTTTAGATGTAGTGAGTTGGCCACATTAGCTTGTAATTTGTTATTCCCATTTTTCTCTACTTTGTCATGGTTACAGAATCACAGAATCACAGGATCTGCTTGGTTGGAAAAGACCTTTGAGATCATCAAGCCCAACCTGTGACCTAACAACACCTTTTCAACCAGACCAAGGCCCCATCCAGGCTTTTCTTAAACACCTCTGGGGACAGTGATTCCACCACCTCCCTGGGCAGCCCATTCCAATGCCCAATTGTCCTTTCTGTGAAGAACTTCCTAATGTCCAAATGGTTATAATCCAGTTGTCATGTGTTTGTTGGTAGAAATATTGTGCTACTGTGTGTATGGTACTCATTAGCATCACTGGTGAATGAGAACTAACAGCTTAAAGCAGTTGACTAGGACTTTTAAAAAGATGATGTGATCAGTCTAGCATCCACTGAACGTTGTCAAGAGCTTTCCCATTGTCTTGCGAATCTTCAGAAGGAGTAGTTTTAAATCCTGGTAGTCATCTAATTAAATAATTGCATTTAAACAGGAATAGGAGTTGTGACAAATTTGAAATATATTAGTAGTTTCTGTAAGATCCCTTGAACGCATTTCAGAATCATATTTCACATTTCATATCATCCAACAGATAATAACAATCTAGTATAGGAAACGAGGTTAATAACATGCACTTTGGGAACTAATCTTCTGCTTTGCTACAGAAACATGTTAGCCACCACAATTACAAATGTAAACCCAGCAACACAAAATCTCAGAAGGAGCCATACTTACAGCGAAAACCATAACCCTGTATGTGGTGTGTGGCATTATTCACTTTTCATCTAAAATTAAAAGTATGTTTTAGGGGTGTGCTACCTGGGTATGTATTTGGTTTTTATTGCAGATATAGATAGAACCAGATTTACTTTTTGAGACTGATTCAATAAATATATTTCATTTCTCTTCTAAAAAGAAAATTAGAAAAGAAAGAAAATTCTTGCTCAAAGGAGAAAGAATCTTTGAAATGGGAACACTGCAGTCCAATAAAATGTTACAGTACTTAACAGATTTACTGTAATTCTGAGGAAAAAAAATGCCTGCAAATAATTTTTGATTGTTACAGAATTTCTGAGAAAACAGGAGTAACTTTTTTTTTTGTCCAAGAAGTGTGGGGTGTGTTCTGCTTCTCTTCCCGTAAACACATTAAACCTTATAGTCTCAGAGTACTTTTCCTCTTTAAGTTAATGTTCAGATCATCTGTGGATGCAGCCCTGGTAATCCAGGTAATTAAGAATGTAAGTAAACCTCTTTTTAAAATTCTTTTTGTGTAACATCATCTGCTGCTGAAGTGTCCTAAGAAAAGACTCAAGTTCAGACCTTTAAAGCAAATCTCTAAGGAGCTACGTGACCTAACAACACCTTTTCAACCAGACCAAGGCCCCATCCAGGCTTTTCTTAAACACCTCTGGGGACAGTGATTCCACCACCTCCCTGGGCAGCCCATTCCAATGCCCAATTGTCCTTTCTGTGAAGAACTTCCTAATGTCCAAATGGTTATAATCCAGTTGTCATGTGTTTGTTGGTAGAAATATTGTGCTACTGTGTGTATGGTACTCATTAGCATCACTGGTGAATGAGAACTAACAGCTTAAAGCAGTTGACTAGGACTTTTAAAAAGATGATGTGATCAGTCTAGCATCCACTGAACGTTGTCAAGAGCTTTCCCATTGTCTTGCAAATCTTCAGAAGGAGTAGTTTTAAATCCTGGTAGTCATCTAATTAAATAATTGCATTTAAACAGGAATAGGAGTTGTGACAAATTTGAAATATATTAGTAGTTTCTGTAAGATCCCTTGAACGCATTTCAGAATCATATTTCACATTTCATATCATCCAACAGATAATAACAATCTAGTATAGGAAACGAGGTTAATAACATGCACTTTGGGAACTAATCTTCTGCTTTGCTACAGAAACATGTTAGCCACCACAATTACAAATGTAAACCCAGCAACACAAAATCTCAGAAGGAGCCATACTTACAGCGAAAACCATAACCCTGTATGTGGTGTGTGGCATTATTCACTTTTCATCTAAAATTAAAAGTATGTTTTAGGGGTGTGCTACCTGGGTATGTATTTGGTTTTTATTGCAGATACAGACAGAACCAGATTTACTTTTTGAGACTGATTCAATAAATATATTTCATTTCTCTTCTAAAAAGAAAATTAGAAAAGAAAGAAAATTCTTGCTCAAAGGAGAAAGAATCTTTGAAATGGGAACACTGCAGTCCAATAAAATGTTACAGTACTTAACAGATTTACTGTAATTCTGAGGAAAAAAAATGCCTGCAAATAATTTTTGATTGTTACAGAATTTCTGAGAAAACAGGAGTAACTTTTTTTTTTGTCCAAGAAGTGTGGGGTGTGTTCTGCTTCTCTTCCCGTAAACACATTAAACCTTATAGTCTCAGAGTACTTTTCCTCTTTAAGTTAATGTTCAGATCATCTGTGGATGCAGCCCTGGTAATCCAGGTAATTAAGAATGTAAGTAAACCTCTTTTTAAAATTCTTTTTGTGTAACATCATCTGCTGCTGAAGTGTCCTAAGAAAAGACTCAAGTTCAGACCTTTAAAGCAAATCTCTAAGGAGCTACATATATTTTTAAAAAACTAAATTAAATTATATCTATTTTGATTTAACTGCACCAATTACAGGGCAGTAGAATAATTTAAAACCTCCTTGTTTCTTTTAATTTGTATAGGAAAAAACTATGAGAGCTGAGAACATCAAGGTTTCCCATTTCTGAGAAAAATAAGTATGTTGATAACATTTTAGTGCATTTTTTGAGATGTTGCTGAAGCGTGCCAAATATATACTATCCGGCATATTGCCAGGTAGTGAGAATGCTAGGTGTTATGCAGAATAATTCTACTAACTACTGAAAAAGTTCTTTGAATTATACATTGCCTGGATGATAGCTGTATTCTGAGGTGATAATGCTAGGAATAAACTGAAATTTACTTGATGATCAGCACATCATGCTGGAGAAATCAGATGCAAAAATAAATCAAAGGCAGGAGACATTGGTCAAAAGAAGAGTTACTGTTTATTCCTTATAATTTTTAAATGAAAAACAAGTGGCATATAGCTAAAGTCATACCTCTGGCTTGAAAAATTAAGCTATTACTTCTCTTTCTTATTTGGTTAGTTTGCCAGACTCCACTGACACAGAGGTTTTGCAGTCAGTGCAAGACAGTATTTAATCTTTCATAATCAACATAAATTCACAATTGTTTTGCTCAGGATAAGGTTTACATAAAACTACTCCTTTACTATCATTGTCAAGAAAGATTTAAAATTTCATCTTAAAACTAAGTAAAATTCTGGTGTTTTCTCAAAATGACCCCTGAAATTTTGTATTAATTTTGCGTAGGCAAGTATGAAAACTTTTACCAAACCAGAAGGTAAAAAAAGGAGAGATTGAAGGGAGAAGCAGCAGAGGAAGGAGAGATTGCCAAGCTACATACAAGCTAAAACTTAGAACACTAATGAATAAATAAACTTTTGATGAGATGAAGATTTAGCTCCTGCGGGCTAGGATATGAATTAGAAAAAAGAGAATTGTATATATTGATCTAGCTAAACAAGCTGAGTGAATGTAAGCAAACTTATTAGGAAAGGTCTCAATAGGAAACTGGTTTTGTAGTTCGGACTCTTGAGTATTTTTCCATTCTAGCTTAATGATGGCTAAATCCTCGTTTTGCCACCTCAGTGAGAGCAAAAGCACAGAAATTATGTTTGTTTGCAGTGGATAAACATCCATACCTCTGTGATGTGCCTTTTGAAGAGAAAGGTTCCCAAAGCAATTCTACAATTTTTCAACTGCTGGAAGTTGGAGCTCAAACTGCAGTTCCACTTTTCTGTGCAGAGACAGGTTTTTTTTCTGGGCAGAGTACATTTTCTTCCATTGCACTCTAGTCACTTAATCACAGTAGCTGGGGGCATACAGGGGCACTCAGTCTCTTTTCTAACACTGAAAATTCTCAGTTTTTCATTCACCGTTCCTTGACAAGTCTGCTTTCCCTATGTCTTGTTTAAAATCATTGCAGTACACTAGAAGTGTTAAGTGGTAAAACTGACAGCTAGATACACAGCACACTAGAGTATGTTCTTCTCTCACAAGTAACTGTTGCACTGATGAAATGGCAGTATCAGTTTGGAGTCTACTGTCTATAAATCCTTACAATTTCTTGTCTATTTTTCCCAAGATTAACTTTCCTTTTATATTCTTTCATCAATAATAACCCTTTCAGCAAAATCCACATAGCTAAATTCTTGTGAGAAATAAAATTTAAAAAAAGAATTAAAATGTACTTGCAATAATTATGTAGTACCTGTGTGATACCTGTGTAATATTTTCCAGCATTGTAAGTTCTTAGAAACTCAAACCTCTCTAAACATTCCTTTGCAAATTATCCTTCGTTGCCAAGGGCACTTAATGATGGAAAATAATACTGTCATATTTCTGCTACAAGAGAGGAAAATTTCTACTCAGTAGTTTTTCTCAAAACGCTAGTCAGGAGTGTTCTGAGAAAAACTGCAGAATGGCTGTTCAATGAGGAGAAATTATGTGACATTCAAGTGCTGTAATTTTCAGTGGAGAGGAAGAAAAATTTTAAAATGAGAACAAGTTTATCTAGCTAGAAAAGTCAAGTAAGTTCATATAAAGTCAAATATTAAATTTTCACAGGATGGAAGTAAATTTATCAATATTTTTAGTACTCACAGTTCAGAAATGTTCAGTGCTTGAGGAATTGCATTTTCAGTTCACTTAATGCAATCACAACTATTTAATCATAGGCAGCAGTTTTTGGATGGAAGGACAACCAGTTTAAGAAGTTCTGAAAGACAAAATGCAAAAGTTGCTTTGATAATATTTTTCTCATTATTTATTTTCCCATTTCTTTTCTTTGTGATAGCATGTAAAGCAAAACAATATGAACATTTTATTCTATTGGACTATAAAGTCTTGTTTTAGCGTAGCTACAGTGGTACAAATAAAGCATTTCAATACAAGCCAACATCTGATCCACTAACAGTTTTTTATGAGGGTAGAGAAATAGCTGTCTTCCCATGCTACCTCTGTGGCAACTGCAAAAGTGAATAAGGGTGAAGTTTCAATAAGGCATTTCAAGTCCATCCCCTTTTGTCCTACCCAATCCCTAATTCTATCATGAACGGAAGTATAGAATTAGTTAAATAATATACACTGACAACATATTCTGAAGGCTATGTACTTTTGTACAATATTCCATAGTTCAGTTTATACAAATACCACAAGGTATAGTTCTTAAAATTAGTCATAGCAATTTTTCAGAAAAAGTTTTAAAATTTCAAACACACAAGAACGTCATAACTTCACAAATACCTCCAAATAAAAGTTCTCCGAGTTATTTTTCGTTTTTCCCCAGACCTGACCACAAAATAAGAAAAGCTGCTTCCTTTGCACTAAAAACATATTACTTCTCAGGGCTCTAAATGGTCTTTACTAATTTTGGAATAAATATTAATGCTAATGGAAGTTAAAAAACAAATTCATTGACGCAAATTAAGGCTTAAGCAGTACACGAGCAACCAAGAAAAGATACTAACCTGAGTATTAAGACATTTTTTCAAATAGGTTTGTGCCTGTAGCTGTACCACCAATATGGATAATTCAGCATGGCTATTAATGATAGAAAGTACTTTGCCTGACGGTGAGCATTTGCAGAAGCCTGGAGTCTGTGTAATGTCATGCAGTGAATTAAAAAGGAAGTGTTTGTAAAAAGGATGGTCAGGGTTCAAAAACAGAAAGGATATTTGGGTGGTTAACTCCATTACAGTAAGAATATGCCTACTTTTGTCCTAATAATACCAGTTATCTCTCTTCATGATTAAAATAGAAAAGCATTCAAATATCTCTTGATGAAAGATGAAAGGAATTTCTGTATAGATTTTTATGCTGCTATATGAAGATGCAAAAATTTCTGTATACATCAAGCTTTACTCACTATCTAAATCTTTTTCCAGCACCACTATTAACAGATTAAGGTTTATTAATCATCAAATTTTCCTACTGAACCTCTGGCTTCTGAGGAAATTAGCAATCCAATTAATATTCTGCATGTTCCTGTGCACAAGATGATTCTGGTTGATCATAGTTAGTATTTTTCTATATGTAACCTAAACAAATTCTTTGAGTTCACAAATTCTACTGCTACAGGTCAAACATTACGTGCTTCATTGCCTTTATGCTTTCATTACCTCTTTTCTGTTTTCTTGGATATTTTTTTTTAGCTAGCAGTATTTGCTTTTATGTACTTTTTAGCAATTTGTCTAAACATATAAGCAATGAATTTTTAAATAATTCTTAGTCTGAGTTTTAATTCTGAGGTGAATTTAAGTACTATATCAATTCCAAAAAGACCATTGTTTCAAGTGTCAAAGTGCCACTGTTTCATCCTACAAGTATATTTATTTCTGTGAATCTATCTCTATATGTCTCAAGAGTAAGTCAAAATCAACTGCAATGCAAGCATAAGCATTAGTAGCACATGATAAACTATCCTCGTGCCAAACTGATTTAGAGCAGTTTTTAGTATCAAAATTGTTAATCCACTAGAAGCAGTGTCTCTTAAAGGATAATTTGTAAAACCATTGGCTTTAAGGTTTTGTAATATCTTAGGTTAGACAACCACATGTATGAACTGCCATGTGCCACTAACACCTACAGGACACAGACACCTTTGCATTACCTGTGCACTTTAAAAGTTGTATTTCTCTTGGTTCTGTAGCTGTTTATTATCTTATCCTGCATTCTGAAGCTTTCACAAAGTGTCATACTGAGTGTGTCTCAAACTGAGCTTGCTGTCAAAACTGTGTCTGAACTCAACTTCAGAGACAGAAGTGAATTGAGAACACTTGGGACCGTAGATTCTGCTTTGCATTACACAACAATCTTCTAGTCATTTCTCTCAACTTGTTAACAATATTTCCCTGGTTTATTATGTACTAAAATGTAAACTTCTTAGACCACAGCACTATCTTTCTCCTTCTCTTGCCATACCGTTTATATGTTGATAGAAGTCAGGGATTTTATGTGCATTGCACAGAAAATTGTGCAGTTTTAGGCATGGAAGAATTTCAGGAGCTGGCATATCAATTTGACATTTGGAAAGCTACAAGACATTATAGAAACCATGGTTCTAATCTGGGCATGTGAAGGGATAAATATCTTTACTCTTGAAGAATCAACAGTATGTTTACTATATATGTGATAAAGTATAAATTATTTCCTGCCTTTCTAAAAGTTTTTACTTTCTAGACACCTTTTCGATAGATTTTATATTAATTTAGTTTTACTATTTTCCCCATATGTTTTAATTTTTGACTAAATGAGGGATTTATATGAGTTCATACAATTTTTATGGCTTCCATGTAGCACTGGAAGTGATATAGTCTCAGATGTCAAAACTTAATAAAACTATTAATGTCATCACTCTATAAAATTTTTAATGTCATCTAGTAGAGAGATTTTTAAAGTCCTGGATTTTTATTAAAGTATGTGTTTATACCTTTTTCTTATACCACTCTTATATTGTGATCTAAGACACATGTAGAAAGAGAAAGATTGTATAAATTAAACAGTCTTAATTATGAATACTGAAATAGAGGAGTTACTGTAAATTCTTTTAATTCCATGAGTGAAAAAAGAACAATTTTTCATCTGTGGTGTAAAGTAGACCCACAACGATCACTACATTTTTGTGTTACTATAGAAATAAAAGATCAAACAGAGGAACATTATAAGGGCCGAATCTGTCTCCTCTCAGGATTTAATGCAGTTTGCACAGAACTGTACCGATAGCTAGGGAAATAAATAGTATATTAAAAATAAATTGTAAAAATCTCCTAAACTTCTTGCAACATCTCCTTATGGAGATGTTTGGCCTCATGTTGTCTATGTTCAGCAAGAAACGGCTTGCCCCCCTACCCCCCCAATAAAACCTCCAAGGATGTCTTTTTGAGGGGATATTATCTTCTTCAGTGCTGTAGCACTCTGGTATGTTCTGATAATCAAGCTTATACTTTGTCATTCATGAAGCATTCCTTTTGTGTCTCATTAGTCTGATGTCTTCTCTGTCATAAAGAGATGTTTCTGGCAGAAAGGAAATTAATTTTTCTTAACATGTATAATGACATTTTGATGGCAGCACTTCCAATGTCTCTGTTTCCTTTTTTCCAATAGATATTTCATTCTATATCCTGGATATCAGATTTCAAAAAAGACCATAGAAAGTTGTTTAACTTTAAAGCTTTTTTTCATTAGCATTGCTAATTAATGGATAAATTATTAACACAAATTACTGCCACACAACTTCATATGCATGCAGGCACATACATACCAAATTAGCAATTTAATGTAACAATTATTATAAATGTGGCTGTGGATAATTCATGAATCTTGCACAACAATCTTTGAAGATTCAAATTTTACATATTAATGCATTTACATATACATATATAAACAGCCTCATAAACACTCAAAAGCACTCACATATAAGTTTAATGCAGGCATGTATTTTTGCATTAGTTGCATAGCTATCTATACCTGTCTTTCCTAAGCATACATTTCATCCAAAGAGCACCGTTATGTAGTCAGTCAAAAAATGTAAGGCCTTACCTTCAGAATCAGGGCTTGATTTCTTAGATGTGTTATTTCACTTCCACAGCACACTCTGCCCTAAGGTCTGTGATCAGCACTACAGACAAAACAGCAGGCATGACCTCTACATATACGCAGTTCAGTAATAGAAACAAGTGAATACTTAGATTCTTGTTTCAGTTCGACATTTATCAAATTATATTGCTCTTAGAAAGAGATCCTTCAAGCAAACAATCTGCATTGAATTGGGAGTGATCTTGATGATACACTTGGGAAAAAAAAAGGACCTTATTGTACAACACAGCAGATGAAAATACCCGCAGCCATTGCACGTACCACTCATTCTGTTAACCATGTAATATACATTGTCATTTTGACATGTAGACTATTTCTCTTCCTCTATCACCTCCATGTCAATCCAATTCACTCATTCTTGCCAATGATGAAATGAAAAAAAAAAAAAGAAAAAAAAGGAAAGGAAACAGGGAAAGATTGTTATCCCAGGTCTGCATTTGCGGAACATTTTAAAGCCAGTTAGATTAACCATTGGGAAGATGTTAGTCTGGATAAGAGAATCCCCACTGGTTTTCTGTCTCCCTTAAACAATGAAATCATGTAGTTGTGTCTGTGCCTCTGTTTTGGGTTGTTCTGTTTTAACACATAACAGATTGAGGGCTGCCTACTATTCCTAATTAACTCAAACTAATGAGAGAGCGGGTAGAGGGAGTGCCAAAAAAAGAAAAGAGATCATGAGTTGGAAGAGATTGAATTACAACTTAAAGAGGATGGAGAAAGGAAAAGAAAAAGGAAGAAGGGGGAGGATATGCAAATACCATTAAGGCTGAAAAGTAGGGGAGACAACTGCCTGAGAACAGATTTGCCTTTTATTTCCAACAAAAAGCAAAGATGTCTTCCAAAAACACCAAAGAAATGTAAGCAATCCAATATTTCACTGATGTTAGATTCTTGCCTCTTTTTAGAAACTACTTCAGCACCCACTGCTGTCCTGGTTCTACTCTCACTCTCCTGTTACCAGTAAGTAGTTGCTGGGCTTGATAGCACAGCCTGTAATTAAACCAGTTTTGGGAAAAAGCAAGTAAAAATCAATTTTCAGATGTGCACGTACTGTGTGAAATGTCACGCTTAGAAGAGTACCTTTTTGCCCCAGGCCCAGAGGAAGACTCTGGCCAAAGCTCCCACATTTGTGTGCCGGAGTTCTCCTTTCTCTCGGGGCCAAGATGGGAGCCTGCAGGAGGCAGAGAGGACAACAGGAGTCTGTTTGCTGTGTTTGCTGTGTTTGCTGTGTTTGCTGTGATTGTAGGACTGCCTGGAGTGGGACCTCACCTTTTCAATGGATGTCCCTGCTCCATTCATTCAGGCTGCGCCAGAGAAAAGAGGGGTAGAAAGTAACGTGAGAAGTAGAGGTAGAAGGGGAGAGCAGATCATGACAGGGAGGTGGGCAGGCTGGTGGGGGGAAGTCACTGGAGATCAGGTTGAAAGAAAGAAGTGCCATGAAGAAAATACAATTTCAGACCAAGGGAGTGGAAGAGATCAAATCAGTCAAACTTTCACATAAGGAAAATGAGGAAAACACTGGGAAAGCAGTGAGAGAGGCTGAAAAAGTGAGGACCTGGCTGAGGAGGAGTTTTAGGAGGCAATGTGCTAAGGGGAAAGGAAGAGGGGAAAGGAGAGAGGTGGGAGACGCAATGGCTGGGGATGTAGCTTAGCCCCCACCACTCAGCCCAGAACCAGGGGCTCTTGTTGGGCTCTGTGCCTGTGTGTGCCTGCATACACACATGCACAAACGTGTGTAGTGCTTGCTTCTTTACTGTGGACCAACTGGGGTTAATAGCAGCACTGATGAGTTTAGCAAAAGCCATGGCATGTGACAGGTAAGCAGAAAGAAAATAGCCAGCTCGTTTTGGCCGGCTGTGTTTATTTGCATCTAACAAGGCCAGGTTGTTGCCAGGCTGAGCGCAGATGGAATGAAGCAATGGGCTGTAGCAGGGCAAAGGACGTGCCACAAAATCCTGACAGGCTGAGGTGTGACCTGACAAATCCTAACCACCCTGGACATCCTCAGGACAGCGAGGAGAGAGACGGTGTGAGCGCAGGGTGCTGGGACACAGCCTGGGCTTGGGCTTGGGGAGAAGGAGCTGGGTAAGGAGGATGGGAAAAGGGGTCCTACAACACCTTGTTTCAGACTGAACACAAGTGCAATTTAATTACAAATTCAGCCAATGGAGGACAGAACTTTGCACCAAGGTTTTCTTAGATTATTTTTTTCTTTATTCAAGGAAACTTTTGGCACATTTTTTTCACAGAGGGAAAAAGAACTTTAAAAATTCCAACATCTTCATCTCATTAACAACAGAGTAGTTTTTTTTGCTTGGGTTTTTGTTTGTCTTTTTTTCAGGTTCTGTTTTTCCTGGGAGCAGGAGGTGTCCTGTAAAAGAGATACAAAAATTAGCTTTTGAAATATGTTCTGCAACACAAGCAAGGGATAAAACAGCCTGATTTCTGTGCCATACATATATAAGCACTTGTATCTTTGCAATCACTAAGTGACTTTGGACATGCATAGAAATTAACATACTGCAATGGTGAACAGGTATGGCCATAATAATCATAAGAAAATATGTTGTAGACAGTGCAATTGTGGGAATATTCTTTTTGCAGATATGTGTATATGTCCAGATCCACATGGGCCAGAGGATTTACTTACCTACAAATATATCTCACTTGAAGACTTCTAGGAGAAGCTGTTGTAGTATGTGGAGAGCAGTTCTATTTTAACCTTCATGTAACACTAGCTGTTTAACAAAGCAAATAAAAAGGAAGAGTGTGAATTGTAGTTTTAAAATCTAAAGTAATGGAGGGAAAATTCTGGTTACTTTGAACAATTCCTCCCATGAGAACTACAGATGTACTGCTACAAGGCTTAAAAGCTAGCCAACAGAGATGTGAAGGAGTACATGTGTAGGTATAGAACAATTGTGTTTTGCATTCTGTGCTATCATAATTTCCTAAAAGAAAAGGAAACAATGAGAGAACAGACTAACTCAGTTAGAGAATGGTACTAATAATGCCAAGATGATCCTTGTGAGTCCCTTCCGACTCAGAATATTCTGTGAATGATTACTGAAGAGAAAAAAAAGCATATTTACTACAGTTTATTTCTCTTGCTAATGCAAAGCCAGTAGATTGTACTTTTGTTCTGAGTAAGGTAGATTTGACCCAAAGAGAGAGGAGAGGTCCCAGTTGACTGGAAGTAGGCTAACTTTTTCCTAATTTGGCAAAAAATGGCAAAAAGGATGACCTTGGAAGCTACAGGCCTGTTAGTGTCACTAACAGTACCCAGTAAAGGTATGGAGAAGATTAGTCTGGAAGGTGTTGAAAAACACCTAAAGGACAATACAGTCAGTGGTCACAGCCAGCATGGCTTCATGAGAGGGAAGTCCTGCTTATCAAACCTGATTTCCTTTTGTGATCAGGTAAACCAGCCAGCTGATAAAGGAAAACCAGTTTGTGTAATCTTTTTGGACTTCAGTAAAGCTTTCAATGCTGTCTCTCCCAGTATCCTTCTGGACAAAATGTGCAGCACACAGCTGGATAAACACATCATGGGATGGGTGAGCAACTGGCTCAGCAGTGGGGCACAAAAGGTTATAGTGAATGGGGTGACATCAGACTGGTGACCTGTCACCAGTGGGGTTCTGCAGGCTCCACCTTAGGCCCTGTGCTCTTCAACTTCTTCACGAGTGACCTGGATGCAGAACTGGAAGGGATACTAAGCAAGCCTGCAGATGATACAAATCTGGGAGGAGCTGTTGACTCCCTCAAAGGCAGGGAGGCCCTGCAGAGAGACCTCAAAACGTAGAGAGCTGAGCAATCACCAACCATATGAAGTTCAACAGGGGAAAGTGCCAGATTCTGCACCTGGGATGGAGCAACCCTGGCTGTGTTTAATAAACTGGGGAATGAGATGCTGGAGAGCAGTGCTGTGGAGGTCCTGGTCAGTGGAAAGCTGAATGTGAGTCAGCAGTGCCCTGGCAACAAAGAACGGCCAACCATGATCCCTTCTGTTTGGTGACCAGTGGCAGGACCTGAGGGAATGGCATGAAATTGCATCAGGGAGATTTAGACTGGATCTTAAATAAAAGGTTCTTCACACAGAGGGCTGTTAGGTACTGGAACAAACTCCCCAGGAATGTGGTCACAGCACCAAGCCTGACAGAGTTCAAGGATCACTTCAACAATACTCTCAGGCTTATGGTGCTGCTCTTGGGGTATCCTGTGCAGGGCCAGGAGTTGGACTCAATGATCCTTATGGGCCCCCTCCAACTCAGTGGAATCCCTTCTGTGCTTCTGTGATTCTGTGACTTTCATCTCACAGTGACATTTCAAACGTACAAGAATAAATTGTACCAGTGGGTAGGTTTAGGCTGCTGCATTTCATCATGCAATCTCACACTTGGGATTAATATTTTACAGAAGCCATATCATGGTTAGCACACAGCACTGATTGTAGTCAAAGACAGCTGGGTGCAGGATACCAAAAAGGCAACTGTTTTACCAGTTTTAGACACCATTATTTAGAATATGATATTTGCGCATACATGACAGCATCCTGTCTCTTTTTACTGGAAAATACACAGGTCAGAAATCATTAAAAACACAAAAAACCCAAAATAGTTGTTCTGTGCTTTTGTCAGTTTTAATTGGCAAATCCTTCTGTATTGCACCTGTGTGCACACATAGGTAAATGGGAAACATCAAATTTACAAAGTTCTAAATTAACCTATCTTTCTGAAATTGGTTTTCTACCGTGTACATCATCTTTTTTCCCCTTATCAAAGAGACTTTTGCACTCATTCATAAATCCAGATGAATTTTTTATGACAGCTGAAAAATTGGATCCATGAAAAAACAGGAGAAAATGGAAAAGTGATGACGATTTGGCCAAAGTCCCAGAACAAATAGGCAAAGCTCTGTGGAGGACTGTTACACACACATATTACACTACATATTTACACAAAGCTAATGCAGACAGTCTTGTCTCATGAGGTTACTCCAGTGTATAACTCTTCTTTGGCTAAGTGAAGCTGTAACAGTCTGCTTTAACCATGGATAATCTTGCACAAAAAACTGCCAGAAATGGAGTTCTTCAACTGCTGTGAGACTTTGGAAACTAGATTGCCATAGGATTAGACATCAAGTATTTGACCTGTCTTGCTCTCAGGAAGTCAGAAAATGGATTGAGCATATAAGGACGGGATACAGCTCCCACTTGCACCTTTTGCAAGGCTGCTTGCTAAAAGGAATGTTTCCTTTTCCAAATTGACTTAGTAATGGGAATGAATGCAGAAAAATTAAAATCACCTGCTTGGAGAAATAAAGGTTTTCCAAAATGTATGTAGGTGCAAGCCCCAAATATCAGCTTACACAAAATAACATCCAACACCCAAAGAGGGGGAAAAAAAAAAAAGTGAAAATGTGGACTTGTGTTATAATCCTAACATAGAAGAAAAAGGGAAATGTTTATATCACACAGTATAAATAATGAAAAACTTCATTCGAGTTGCTGATATCAGTGAAGTTACATCAGATTAAAACTTTGTATCGCACTTATCTGTAGCAGTCCCTCATTAAAGATTGACTTCCAGTGAATAATAAAGAATTTCTCATTCTTCTCATTCATATCAAAGTATTATTTTTTAATGTCTGCAATTATCATCAAGTTATTGAATCAACATTTGTTTTGGGAAGACAGGTGCAAAGTCAAGCCATTAATGTTTTCTGCATAATAATTATCATAGACTTCTTGGGCAAGTAAATTCAGAAATAAATTTTCCTTTTAAAAGACAATAAATATTCTAACTGTATTAAAAGTTTATCTGGAAATCAATTTTTGAAGCCCCCCCATCATAATAGAAAAATGCCTTCAACATGTACCTTACTGCATGGTAAGAAATATCCCATAGATATGTTGATTCATCAGCAAGCACATGCACATTGGATTTTACATTTTACTAGAAAAAATATTGTTCTGAAAATTCTGCAGTCTGGAGCCCAGTGAGTCTGTATGCATATGCACCTCTCTGAGCTTTCAGAGAGCATGAAAAAAATCAGTATCTGAAGTATGCCCTCTCCAATGTGGTATTTTACAAATGCTGAGGCTATGGAGATAACAAATCTAACCTTTCTTTTAAAAATCAAGTTGGCATGAAAAACAGTACCTTCAATTTTGTAATAATCTTTGGATCACAAGATATTCCATTGGGCTACTATTTTGTGTTCTATCACACTGTGCTAGCAGGAATTTCCTAAAGCAATTGCTTTAGCAAAGTTAGTTTCGTGGTACTCCTACTTAATTGTAACCCAAGTGAAATGGTGCCAGTGTTACAAGATCTTTTGAAAAATACATTGTAGCCCAGGTGGAAGGGTACCACCATTACTGGACCGTCTGGGGAAAAAGCCCAGTTATCTCCCCAGCCTGGGTTTTGGCCAGCAGGGAGACTGACAGGTGACTAAAGCAACCCCATGATCAGCAGTCCAAGCTCCCCTATGGGAGCAGCCCTCTGAGCTCTCCTGAGCCGCAGGACCTGTGAAAGCACCCTCCTCCCAGCGGGATGGCTCCTGGAGCTTGCCAGCTCTCCTGTGTGCAACACTTGTAAAACTGTCACTGATGATGAGGCCTCAGCTGATACTGCCCCAACACACACATGCTCCTCGAGGTGCAACCATGCCCATTAAGAGATGCTAGGGGGTTTGATGCGAGCACTTGACTGAACTTGAGGGGAATTCTTGATGGGTTCCTTTAAACACATAGATGTAGATGTATACAACTCTGCCTGTGCTCATTAGTGAGAGTGAGAGCTAGGCATTGAAAAAAGAAAACCAAAGTAGCACAGGAGGATAAATCCCATAGTTGTTTTAGAATTGTTAGTATAAAATAAAGTAGAAATTAACTATATTATAAAAAATCAGTTGCATGTACACAACCTGAAAGAAGTTCTTGTTTTTCACATCCAATAGCAGGACCTAGAGGTCAGTTTGCTGTAGTATGGAATATAATTTAGAATAAGAGCTATTGCAGAAAGACTAATAATGCTTAACTTACTGTGAGGTTTAATATTGTACTTAAAAATTGAGCTATTCCAGTTTCTGCACTATAAATAATGCTTAAGCAAGGCTTGCTCATATCTTCTTTAACTAGTGAGACATTGAGGTACTTTTGATAAAAGTTGCACAGTGTTTAACTGAAAAACTAATTCTAATGTTTAATGAAAAACATTATAGCAAAATGTAGAAAAAACATTAACAACCTATTTTAACTGACTTTTCTTGCTTGTTTTGCTGCTTAAACTATTCAGCAGAATTTGGGGTTAGTTCCTAGAAACAACATTTGTCTTCAAGTTCCAATATATCCTAAAAATATTTATCTCTTTAATGAGTAGCTCGCACTACCAGAGTTCTGCTCTTTTCTTTCTTCCCACTGTAACCCTCACACATAACCAGCAACTAGAATGTGATTGCTTTATCAGACAGATTACTTTTATTTTCAAAATTAGTATTAGAATGTCTTGTGCTTTTATTTATAATTTCTTCTTATTCACATTTGGGGCTATTTTTGTATTTATAGTAAGATTTTTTTTTTTGTTATAATGTTTATTTCATTCTATGAAACTTGTATATCCACACTTTTAAGGCACACTACTTCCTGTTTAACCATTTTCTGTTTTCAGAACTTCCCATGTACTAAAGCATGTGATACACTATAACTGATGGGCTTTCCATCTCATTAAAAAGCACAGGCAAAGCTAATTTAGCCTGAAAGTGGAGTTTTTCTGAACATATGTAAGTAGATAGGTGGTATCAGCTCTCATGACCAAAGGCAGGGAGACAGGGACATACAGTGTTAGAAAAGACTTCTAGACCTGTTTCCTAATTCCCATTTCCACCCACCCAGCCATCGCTACAACTTGAAGAATAACATATTCTCAGTTTTTCTAACTCCATAATCCTTGAGTCCCTGAAGTAGCACTTTTGAATGGGTGTCTTGTTCCTTCCAACCCTCAGCTTATTGATACTGAAATCCTTAATTCTGGGGCACAGAAACCTGACATCTCTGCTGTATGCAGGTGTCTCTCTTTATGATTTCCTGCCTGAAACATAATGTATAGTGCTTAAGGAGGAGAGTTCATAAAATTCTGAAGATTGTCCAAAGTCAAATTGCCATATATTTTGTTGTGATTGATTTAGAAGGTTATTGTTTGAATTTTTACAATCATTCTCTACTCAGTATGGAAGATAAAAGTTAAATGAGAAAATTAATATCTGCAATCAAACATGATAAAAATAAAGGATAATTTGGGGATTTCAAGTTATGGCTGTTTGTGTTATTTACTATTTTTCCAGTCAAAAGTGCTCCTATGATACCTTTTTCTATTGCTTGCAACAATGCTTCTGATTGTTGTTGGTTCCTAGAATTCACTGAGAGAGGAAGGAAAGGGGACTGTCCCATCATTGACAAAAGTTCCTACACATCAGAGCAGCATACCACTCATATTTGTGCTTTTAAATTTGTTTAAAATGGTCAGGTTTTCATTATTATGAGATCCTTACCTTTGTAAGGAGTCACAGCAGGAGAAACGATGAAGGAGGCAATGAAGAGAGAACCAAGGAAAAGTTCAGTCTGGATTCTGAATTCATGGGCACCAGATCAAGCATGCTCCAGAAAAAGAAGCTTGACTGTGGAATTCTCATAAGCTTCAATTTGCTCAACCCTCTTAGGAACATTAATGTATTTCTGAGCTGTTAAAACACTCTTTTCTAGAAGTTCAGAACAGAGATGGACCAGGTGGCAGTTACTGAAAATATCTTCTATCTTTTCTGTAAAATTGTTGATTTTACTGTCAGTTTTACCTTGAGACTTCATCTGAACAGGTTCTTTTTTGTTTATTCATAGTTTCTTACTGGGCTTGTCTTTATTACATCTGTATGAGAAATGTCTAGAGTCCTATTCAAGAGTATACAACCACATCACAAACTATAAAGCTACTTCTGTGTGTTGTGTGGCTTAAACACTGCCTGTATTTAGCAGGGATATCTGGGAATCATGCTCTTAGCTAGACCTTTACATAAACAATAGATCAGTGAAGTGATGCTGATGTTGTGGTTGTGTGATGAATTTAACTGCAATTTAAGATCAGGTGAAATATAAATAAGAACAAACTTTGTTCTTTATCTGCTAAGAGTAAAATTGTATTGGTGTTTTATTCATCAGTGTCTGTAAGTTCTTTATTCTTTTCATAAAGCAATTTCAACTTCCCAGACTGTTAATGATTTAGTTGTCTTGCTGGACTGTGTTCTGTATTTGCTTTTTATTATACAGGTAGCAGATATAAAGTTTTGCACTAATTTCAGCTCAAAAGGTGTTGCATTTCCAGACTCAAACTCAGGACAATCCTTCTGAGTGTTTATATTTTATTTGTGTTAAATGACTTGATAATAATATTATTCAATAATTTGAAATTAAAAATTCATTATAAATTAATAGCATCACTGTGTTACCCATTTTTGTGGTGGATTCAGTAAAAAAGTAGTGTAACACTGTAGAGAATCAAAACTTTAGATGAGATCTCTGGCAGAGCAAAGTAAATAAGAAACTAAGATAATGAGATACATAGAAGTCAATAAAGACTAAGACTCCTGCAACACAGTTTTTTTGAAGACATTGCCAGAGATTTCAAACAATCTGTACTTAAAAGGCAAAGTTAAATATCTACTACTATTTTAACATGCAGTCATGCAACCCTGAGGTCTGTTCTTTGAATACTGCTGAAATGGAGTGACTTTGGTTACTTTGAATGGCTGATTTCAAAGGGAAAAATATGACAGCTGGATTATTTCTTCTCTCCAGGAATGATGCTAAGAGGGCTATAAGGAATTTTTATACTTTCTTGCATAGTGGCTCAGTGTAAGCAGAATGTGAGAGCAAGAAATGCTTCATTTCAGTGATCTATATTGCACTGGGGTGAGGAAAAAGTGCACTATGACTAGACATACTTGAACTAGTTAGAGAATAAGAACACCTTGGAATGCATTCACAGAGGATGTGTTAGAGCAGACCTCAATGAAGGCCAGGTGACACAGCATACTGTGCTCTTTTTACCAAGATGACTGCAGAATTAAGTAGAAATAATTTACTAACATTTCCAGCATTCATTCACAGTAGCATAGTAATATTTAAAGATGCAGAGTAAGGGCTAAAGGAGTCATGTTGGGGTCTCCTCTCCCCGCTGTGTAGCCCTGGGAGAGGGGCCCTGAGGGCACAGACACGGGGTTTCCCTGCCCCTGCTCAGCCTCGTTCCCATGGGTTGGTTTGTGTTCCCTGCGCGGGCAGAAGGACCCTTGGTCCCGTGACTGGAACAGTTCCTCGGCAGAGCTCTGGCCATGCGGCTGGAGAAATAAACATCTCTCTGAAACAGCTATCAAGAATCTGTCTGTCCATATATATTTCCTTTCCACGGGACTCCTGGTTTGATATATGCGTGTTGCAGGATCCCCACTGCAACAAATGGTGGAGAATGGAGAGCAGAACGATCCCCGATCCCTAAGCGACTGATTTGTGTGAGTAAACCCTGGAAACTTTGGATTCCTCTTCTTGGTTTTGCTTTGCTATTCCATATCTAAACTATGGAGGAACCGTGGGAAGACTCTTGGCTCTCAGAGCCGCATATGGACATTTATCTTAAACTTAAAATGATTCTTGAACAACGATTTGTAAATTTTAGCTTGATTCAAGCTCAAAAAGAACTGAAACACTTCCTGGCATGGTTGTTTAAGAACTTTTTCTATGTTTCTTGGGATTTAATTCTTACCAAGGGCTTTTGGAAAACCATTTGGACACAGTTAATACTGGAGTCAAAATATATGCCGATGGAAGAATATTTTCGTGAATATTATTTCGTTACCGAGACTGTTGAGCAATGTCAGCTGTGTCCTGGCGAAGGGAAGCCTGGCGCAGGGACCGTGCGGCCCAGGCCACGTGCACCGAGCGCTCTGCGAGCAGCAGCGAGGCAGTTCCCGCGCGCGGGCGGAGCCACCCGAGCTGCAGTGTCGGTGGCGGAGCGAGGCACGGCGGGAGCAGTGGGACCCGGCGGTGCCTGCATGGCCCTGCGCAGCGCGTGGTGGAGTGAGCCCCGGGAACGCCTGACCGAGAGGGGCGGCGTGCGGGTGGCGGCTGGCGGCAGCGGCGGTA
>NW_008238355.1:5795795-5796024 GCF_000691975.1 Corvus brachyrhynchos
AGAATCTGATTGGACATTTAAAGACTCAGGAGGGTGGCTTGTTTTGTTTTGAAACTGTTCTTGTTATGTTTATCCAGTTGTTTTCATTCTCCTTTTATTAAAATAAAACGGGCGAGGTGTTGGGGTCCCTC
This sequence comes from Corvus brachyrhynchos, assembly GCF_000691975.1. Classification (NCBI taxonomy): domain Eukaryota; kingdom Metazoa; phylum Chordata; class Aves; order Passeriformes; family Corvidae; genus Corvus; species Corvus brachyrhynchos. Next base: position 5,795,927 of record NW_008238355.1, read on the forward strand.
CCCCGCTGTGTAGCCCTGGGAGAGGGGCCCTGAGGGCACAGACACGGGGCTTCCCTGCCCCTGCTCAGCCTCGTTCCCATTGGTTGGTTTGTGTTCCC
>NW_008238355.1:5796355-5814493 GCF_000691975.1 Corvus brachyrhynchos
TGACTGGAACAGTTCCTGGGCAGAGCTCCGGCCATGCGGCTGGAGAAATAAACATCTCTGAAACAGCTAGCAAGAATCTGTCTGTCCGTATATATTTCCTTTCCACGGGACTCCTGGTTTGATATATGCGTGTTGCAGGATCCCCACTGCAACAGAGTCACAGTTGACATGGGGCTTTCAATACACAGAAGTAAGCCCTGACCTTGGAAGTATTAGAGTTACATTTCTAGCTCAGGGGCTGGAATTTAGCCTGAGGTGAAATTCCTGCTAGAGAGTTCTTCCCACAGCACTACACTGGCCCAATAAGGTTTTGTTTTGTTTTGTTTTGTTTTTTGTTTGGTTTTTTTGTTTGTTTTGTTTTTTGTTGTTTGTTTTGTTTTGTTTTGTTTTTTGGTTTTTTTTTGGGAAAGAATGGGAAAAGAAGGAATGTAAATCAAAATGTTCTTTTAGAAGGCAAAAGAAAACTAAAATCCTGACTGGAGTCCTGATTGTTAGTTTGCTGCAGTACTGAAATTTCTCCATGGATTCAATCTCCAAAACCCCTGTAAAAGCTGAAAAAATATATAAGGTTGTTAAAAATCTGAAAACTCTGGTTCTTGTGACTTCAGTCCAAAACTTCAGTCAGGAGGCTAGTCTGTCTGTTTAACTAATATGTTTTGTAGAGAATTTGAAGGATTCCCACTCCTTCCTCTATTTTTCCCACTGTCTACCATTTGTAGTCAATAGTTTTTTCTGGCCGAAGAGAGAATGGAGTAATTCACACTATACTTCCGAATTATACAATCCATAAAACATCAAGCCTCCTTTTCCTTAGCACCATGCTATGTTATGACACCTATTCCAGAGATCCTGGTCCCCGGGACTGAATGATACAGAGGGAGTTTTGACCACACTGTTTAAGATTAGCCTTTAAAGAGCAGAGGTGTTTGAGATGTCCTGTGGTTGGTTCCCCCATGCCCTTAAGGTGACATTTTCTAAGCATACCCTTTCAATCCAAACTTCTTGAAATAATGTCATGATTTTTTCCTCTTCTAGAGTATCTGCAACACTGATAACTGCTGAGAAGGAGAGAAGCCTGCTAGAATTTTGCAGAAAGCACAGTTTCTTGAAAAGCCTACAAGGTTTTCCCTTGAAGGATGTATTCCCAGCTGGATTTTTTTTGTCAGAAGCAGCTCAATAATTTGCTTCACAAGAGACACTGAAAACAAATTGAACAAGTACAGTGGCCTGGCATCTCCCAGTAAATGAGAGAGATCATTGGCAGTGTAGTTGTGCCCAAAGAATTTGACACAATCACAGAATGGGTCATTCTGGAAGGGACCACCTTCTGGTCTAACCTCCCTGATCAAGCAGGGTCATCCCAGAGCACATTGCACAGGGTTGTGTCCAGATAGTTCCTGAATATCTCCAGCGAGGGAGACTCTACCCCATCTCTGGGCAATCTGTGCCAGTGCATGGTCCCCTACACAAGTTATTCCTTTATGTTCTCATGGAACTTCCTCTGCATCAGTTTCTGCCCTTTGCCTCTTGTCCTATTGCTCAGCACCACCAAGAAGAGCCTGGTCCATCCTCTTGGCACCCTCCCTTCAGGTACCTGCAGACACTGATAAGGCCCCTCTCATCTGTCTCTTCCTGAGGCTGAATGGGCCCAACTCCCTCAGCCTTTCCTTGTAAGAAAGATGCTCCACTCCCTTAATCATCTTCATACTCCTCCCCTGGATCCACTTCAGGAGCTCCATGTCTCTCCTGTACTGAGGAGCCCAGAGCTGGACACAGCACTCCAGATGTGCCTCACCAGGGCTGAGTAGAGGGGCAGGATCACCTCCCTCAAGCTGCTGGCAATGCTCTTCCTGATGGACCCCAGGATACCATTGGCCTTCTTGGCCAATCTGGACACACTGATGGCTCATGGACGCCTTATTGTCCTTTTTCTGAACCACTGATATTCCTAAATTTGCTTTAATATGAATTTCATATGTGTCCTAATTCAGCGCATATTTTTCACCCTATTTTTTTTTTCATATGACACCGAAGGACTTATTTCAAAACATTAAACCTCTGCCTCAGAATGATTTTACCTTGAAAGCTGGACTTTTCATGATCTGGTTAATCCTTCTAGTTTTTGTTTGTCTATAAAAGAACTGATTGCCACTCACACATTGAATTTTAAATGAGAAGCAAAAATTAGTATCTATTTGAACCAGCTGAAAAATGATCAAATGGCAAATGCAAGAGATAGAAGTACCAATTCCTTCCCCAACCCTTTCCTCAGAATGTGCCTCCATAAGTGATTGTTGTGATTTTAAACTGAACTAGAGATGAAAAACTATGCAGCCACTTGCTCAAACCCTCCTCTCTTCCCTCCTCACCCCAATGGAATAGGGAGAAGAATCAAAGTAAAACTTGTATGTTGAGTTAAGAACAGTTTAATAATTGAAAATAATGTAAAATACAGTAATAATTGTAAATAATAATAAGAAAAAGAATAACAATAGTAATAATAATAATAATAAGGAAAAAACTGCAACTGCTGCACAATGTAATTGCTCACCACCCACTGATCAATGCCAGACCCCCTTTCCCAAAGCCAGATCAGCTTATCCTTCAGGTAACTCCTCCAGTTCATATACTGGGCATGATGTTCTGTGGTGTGGAATATCCATTTGGTCAGTTTGGGCCGACTTTCCTAGCTATGCTCTCTCCCAGTATCTTTTGTGTACCTCCTACTGGCAGATAAGGAAAAAAGTCCTTGAGTTAGAATAAACACAGCTTAGCAAAAAGCCAAGACATCAGTGTGTTATCTACTTCATTCTCATTCTGAATCTAAAACACAGCACTGCAACAGCTACTGAGAAGAAATTAGCTCTACCCCACCTGAAACCAGGACAGTAATGATAGGAGCCACTTTTTATTCCATACCATACATGTCATGCCAAGTTCCACTCTCCTCAATATCCCATCACCTTCCCTACTTACCTGTTTTGATAGATATACACATACATATCATTCTCTTAGTCTATGGAACACTTCTGTCAAATGTTCATAAAATGTCCACACAAAAAAACCCCCAACAAAATGCAACAAAACCAAAACCAAAACCAAAACCAAAACCAAAACCAAAAAAATCAATCAAAAACTCCCACAAAATGTTGTTGAATTCATTTAGCCCATGACTTTGGCCTTCATTCTAGTTAACTTTTGGGCAGTAAAAATGTTGTGAGGTGTGGGATGGTTGAACATTTAAGTCAATTCTGATTCCAATACTGCTGTGCTTGTTCAGTTTTATCAAAGTTAATTTTTCATTGGTGTGATCAGAGGGAAGTCAGGCTCAGATACCCTGAAGCCTTGTGGTTTTAAGAACAATACCATGAGGTGCTCAGTGAGGTGATGCACATGTAGCCATCACAGAAGTGGTAATACACAGTGTTGTAGTTATTAACGTAATGCAATTTAATTCATTGACTATTCTCACCCAAAATAAAATTCCCTTGGGGCACACCCTAGACTTCCCCATCATCTCGTATTACCCACAAAACTGCATTTGGGAGCTTGAGCAAAAGCGCCATCCCACAGATGGCTCTATCTTTACCTGAGGCAGGAATAATGCAGACAGTTTCCCCACCATGATTTTAATGTGTACTACAAGAATTTTATCCCCTTCTACAGTATGTAAAAATTTTTATTGGGCAGGGCCAGCCTGATTGGCAGATCCTCTGGTGTTAACAAACCCTGTGGCCTTTGCTAAACATGTAAGCCAACATTTGAATGTCCCACCACCCATTGCTCTCAGTGTAGTCTTTAGCAGTCCATTACATCATTTGATCTTGCCAGAGGCTGGTGCATCATAGGGAATGAGGTACATCCACTCAATGCCACATTCTTTGGCCCAAATGTCTATGAGGTAGTTTCGGAAGTGAGTCCCATTGTCTGATTAAATTCTTTCTGGAGTACCATGTTGCCATAAGACTTGCTTTTCAAGACCTAGGATACTGCTCTGGGTAGTGGCATGGGACACAGGATATGTTTCTAGCCATCCAGTGCTAGGTTCCACCACCATAAGCACATAGCTCTTGCCATCATGGTTTTGGGGGTGTGTGACGTAGTCAGTCTGCCAGACCTCCGTATACTTACATTTCAGCCATCGTCCTCCATACCAAAGAGGTTTTACCCACTTGGCCCTGCTTTATTGCAGCACATTTCATGATCATGCATAACTGGGAGATAGTGTCCATGGTTAGGTCCACCCCTGGATCACAACCCCATTTGTATGTTGCATCTCTTCCTTGATGTCCCAAGGTGTCATGGGCCCACCAAGCTAGGAATAACTCATGCTTGTTTGTCAGTCCAAATCCAGCTGAGCCACTTCAGTCCTAGCCTCCCAATCCACCTGCTGGTTGTTCCAGCGTTCTTCAGTGGCCTGACTCTTGGTTACATGAGCACCTCTGCAATGTATCTTTGTAGCAAGGTTCTCTACCCAGGCAGCAATATCATGCCAAAATGCAGCAGACCAGACAGATTTACTCCTACGCTACCAGTTATTCTTCTTCCTTTGTTGCAATCAACCCCCAGCTTTGTTGCTGCCATCCATGAATCAGCATAAAGTATTAGCCCTTTCTCTTGTTCAGCAATGTCTAAGGCCAGCTGGATGGCTTTCATCTCTGCAAACTGATTCAATTCACCTTCTCCTTCAGCAGTTTCTTGACTTGTCATAGGGGACTCCTACACACAGCTGCTTTCCATCTCCAGTGCTTTCCCGCAAAATGGCAGGATCCATTAGTAAACAAGGCATATTGCTTATCACTTTCTGGTAATTTATTATATAGTGGGGCCCCTTCAGATATATATCCACCTTCTCTGGTGGCATTCCAAAATCTTTGCCTTCTGGCCAGTCCATGATAAGATTGGAGATTCCTGGAGAACTGGGGTATCCTGTCCAAGCTTGTTGTGTGATCAGTGTGACTTACTTACTCCACGTATGTAGGAGAGGATATATGTATGTATGTATGCATGCATGATGTGTAGAGGAGATCCTCCCTCTGAACATCCCGTCCAACATGGGTAACCAGGGTGCCAGGGGGAGTTGTACTTCAGTACCCATCACCTCTGAAGTGGCTCAGACATTTTCACAAGCTGCCAGTATCTCCTTTTCAGCTGGACTATAGAGGAATTCAGATCCTCTCTATGCCTGACTCCAAAAACCTAGAAGTCAACATTGAGTGTTTCATGGTGCTTTCTGCCAGAGCCTCCAGGTAGGGCCACTCTCCTCAGATGCAGTATAAAGTATGTTTTTTACATCTTGCCCTGTTCAGACTGGCCAGAGGGCTACAGCATGAACTACCTCCTGTTTGATTTTCTTAAGGCTTGTCACTGCTCAGGGCCTCATTTGAAATCATTCTTCTTCCGGGTCACTTGACAGAAAGGGTTTACAATCTGACTGTAATTTGGAATGTGCATTCTCCAAAACCTCACAACACTTGAAAAAACTTGTGCTACATATCTCGCTGAAGGTGATACTTTTGTTGTTCACTTTTGAGTGGAGGAACTGCAAGAAAATTCCTGAAAGAAAGTGGGAGATGTGCTGTTTTGTGGTGATGATCCAATTGCTGAGATACTGAGTACAAACATAAATTAATCTTCAGCTCCTGGAGTAGTAAAATAATGCAGACAGACCTGGTGAGATGTCTTTTCTCTGCAGGACAAAGTGATCACTACAATAATTACTAGAAGTTGTCACTGTCAGGGAGTAGCTAAGGTTTGCACTGATTTTTAAGACAGATTAATCAACTCAACTTGTATACAAGTGCAGGTAATAAGGATGGATCCAGCATTACTACCTAGAAATAGAATGAATAAATAAATGATATCCATAAGAGAAGTCTTTGGAGTGGCATTTCTTATGGAGAGACAGGGAGAAAAATGTTACACTAAGATGGAAATAGTTCAGTTCTTGTCCCACCTTTACCATAAAAATGATGAATTTTTTTTACATCCAGAATCTCAACATACTGCTTAAAAATGCAATTAAAAATTCATATTTCTTCAAAGTACATTTTCGTCTTTTAAGGATAAGAAAATGAAAAATGTGACCAGCTTTACATAGTTTTTTATTAACCAAAAGATAAAATTTAAAAACTGCAGGGTACTACAAATATTTTCCCATCATGGGAGGAGACATTAGTAGAGTCTACTAACTTCCAGAAGGTTATGAATAAGCAACTTATGACAGATGAAAAGAACAAAAGAAAATATAGCTTTATTGTATAGAAAGGCTAAGTGAAATGTCACAGGTTAATACAATCATGCTTTTCACACAGAGTAAATGGAAGAAAAAATAAAGCTCAGTTGGGGAAACAGATAGCTGAAACAATGGAAGCAACATGCACCAAACATGCAAGAGATGTGAGGGGAAACTGAGTGATGTGATCCAAATGCTGATGCAAAAAAAAGCAATGGCTAAGGCATTGTTTAAGGGAGCTTGGGACAAGCATATCACCATCTCAGTCAGATTAGTGTTGTTAATATGTCATTTAAAGGAAGAGGTAAGAAAGAGATTCAGGATAAAGTGCTGACAAAAAGCAGGAAGGGACTGTGAGCACAAGGATGATTAGTTAAATTCTAAGGGGATCAGAGCATCCATGCAGCTTTTGTAGATACGCTCAAGGAATGCCTTTGTAGGGGTCCTGTTTCTTTCTGTCTTCAGGTTTCCAATCTACAGAAAAACATGAGCAAAATAACAAATAATTGCTGAAACAGGAGGATTAGGTAGCTGTTCATATTGAAAGGAGGCAATACTACTTTTTCAGAGAGAAGAAATGGCAAGTGAGTTGACATGACTGATTTTGTCTGGGAGGCTACAACAAGATTTTTAAATATAAGTACTGTTCAAATGTGCTAAATCAGACCAGAAGTTGATTGCATAATGGAGATGATGAAAGCTACCAAGGTCAAATGAAAAGATTCTTTAAATATTTTTTTCTTTTTTATCAAAAAGAAAGATGGCTGACAATTGATCTAAAATATGTATTGGAGATTTTTATTAATAATTTCAATGGAACCAACAGCCAGATATGCTCCTTACACTGACCTAGCACTCTCCCCATATAGTGCAGAAATATCTCAGGAACTTCATCCTTAAAGTTTACTAATCCTACATAATGGAACTTCCCCACCTTCTGCAAGCCAAAAGCATCTCAGTATCATGACAGTAGCTCAGGGATTTTCTCATGATCTATTTTTCTTCCTACATCATCCCAAGCAGGACACAGGAGGTGAGTTTAGCAAGGAAACAGAAACACTGTAACTGTTCTATCCAAAGAAGAGGTCATACTTTAGGTAAGAGCAAAAGAACAAGAATAATGGATATGTACTGTTTTCATTTAAAGCCAAGTACGAAATGCCAAAGAATAACATCAAAGCTCACAGGATATTAATTGCTATAAAATGCGGAAGTTCAAATTAAAAAAAAAAAAAAAAAAAAAAAAAAAAGAAAAAAAAAAAAAAAAAAAAAATCCACCCCCTCTTGGGGTTTTTTTTTTCCTAAACAGAGACAACGAATCTATTTGCTTATATTCTAAAATTACATTAGATAAAAAAATCCAAATGCATTTATTCAGAGATGTATTCCTGTTCTGTGTCTGTGTAGAGTATTCTGAAGCAGATTACTGGGAGGGTGGTGAGGCACTGGCACAGAGTTGTGGATGCCCTACCCCTGGAAGTGTTCATGGCCAGGTTGGACAGGAGTTTGAACAACCTGCTCTAGTGAGAGGTGTCCCTGTCCATGACAGCAGCAGGCACAGGGGTTGGAATGACGTCCCTTCCAACACAAGCCATTCCGTAATTCTATGATTACTGCAAAAATTACATAAAATAGGCATCTGTAGTTTACTGGCTATTTGCATAGGCATTGGCCTACAGGAGGGATATTTTTTGAGCAGTATAAATATATAAAAATCAACAACCAAATACTGTCATTATTACATAAAAATATGACCCAAATGCTGGCCACACCTCTCCTCTGCCTACTATTGACCCGTTTCAAGGGCACCACGTCAGGTTCTCTTTCTTCCTTTTTCTTGTTCCTACTTTCAAATATCTTGTAGCAGACTTTCTGGTAGGGATTGTTCAACTATACAGCCAGCCAGAGGTGACTGCAGAGCATTCAAAGTTATGTTTGGGCTGCTTATGCATCCCTAGGATCTTCAAGGATCCACTACTAATTTTACCTTGCTCTCCCTTCGAGACTGTATCTGCTACAGTCATGGTTTTGGTACAGTTTTACCCTCCCAGCTGTGGACAAACCAAACATTTAACAAGACATCTCCATTACTTCCTTTCTATTCTGTGCAGAACCTGAGCAATATGCACCAAACCAGGTGTTTCCCTGGAGTTGTATGGGAGAATCTTCTACTTGGAAATCAAAGATTTCCACTTGTAACGATAGATATTATAGATCTCTAAGTGTATCAGTAAAAAATGAAATGAAATGAAATGAAATGAACCCACAATCCCACAAAAATGTCAAACAAAAAAACCCAAAGCCCCAAAGCCAAACAAACCAAACATCCAACCGAAAAAACTCCATAAAAATACAGTTCTCTGAAGAAAGATTACAATATCAATGACAAAGACAAACAAGAAAACAAAGGAATAAGGAGTTCTAAAATATAAGTTTTATGTATCCTTGTGTTAGGAACCTCTAGGAAGACCATGGCAATAGTCTATTCTCTGCTTGCTTATTCCACTCGAGATCATGTGCATATATACATACAGAGTTATTTTTAAATCTGTGATATATTCTTGGTTTGAGTAATCTCCTTGTTTTCTGTTATACTCTGATATATAAAATATATCTAACATAATTAATTTTGATTATCTGAAATTGATTTCTGTATTTATAGAAACTGTATTGCGTGAAAGTGAGTTCCATGGACTAGGAAACAAATAAGGAATTAATAAAGATGTTTTTCTTTAATTACTCTTAAATATTGTTACCTGGAAAAGTGCAGAATGTATTTCAGAATACTCCCTCTGTTTTTTTCTGAACCATCCTCATTTTAAAAATACTGCAAAACAATTTTTCCAGCAGAAGTGAATAATACAGGTCCATTTTTAGGAAACACCTGCATAACCTCTATATTCTCTTTAGTCTGAAATGCTTGCTTTGAAAATGATCTTTTCTGTCATTTCTCATTCCCTGGCCAGAAAACCTGAGGAAAGCCTAATTTCCAGAAACAGTATCCATTGAAAGCATACCACAGCGCTACTTGCTTAACGTAGAAGGTGGAAAAAGGCTTGAGCTCCCTTGAATTATCAGTCTATGTGCTCAAAGTAGTAATGAAATGGCCTAGCATTAAAAGCTTTCAGATAATATTTCATGTTCATAGCCACACCTTCATTGTCAAACCACAGCCAGCTTTTTTGCTGTTGGAACAATGAGATACAGAGAATGACTTGTTCTATGGCAAAACTTGCTCTTGCAGATAAAGAAATTCATAATGCTTCTGTCGATGCCTTGTTGGGACTACCTAAAAACAGAGGCTAGACAAAATTAGGAGAATAAAAGTGATTATATTTATTGAAGGGCCTCCAGGCACACTTTGGGGAGATGAAGCCCACCTAGGGGCTATACCCAAAAATGGACCACAGGTCATGGGTTTTTCATACTTTTGTAAGTTTGGTCAATTTGCATATCAGGGGTTAATCCTCCAATTGCAACTTCAGGTAATTAAGTCATTACCCCAAGCTTGTTTCCCCCCCAGCTCACTTTTGTTTACATTTCTTGGGGCCTGAGACAGCAAGGTGCCCTTGAGTTTCAGGCCTAGAGAGAAACTGTTTTTTCTGACCAAAATGGGAGAGCAGTAGCTAACACTGTCTATATGGAGTTTAGAGTTATACACTAAAAAATTGCAGAATAAAAAATACATGAAAAATATAAAAGCTAAAATCCTAAGGCATCACTGTAACCCCTGCTTGTTGATGCCTTTAGCACTGGTCACAGACTGTGACAGGAAATATTTACATACTGTGATGCAGCTCTGTTCATCTCTCCTGAAGCTGTTCAGAACTTCTATCTAGAAGATACAATTGTCATCACACTTCTTGGGAATGGTGAGGCCAAAGTCCATCATATCTTGCCTAGGCATGGAATTAAACTTATCATGACCTGACATAATATCTGGAAGGGTCATGGTAGGATTTGATGTCCAGTACACCTGGGAATACGGCTTTCACCCAGGCAGTCAGGGCAGCTTTCAGTAGAAACACTGTGACATTTAGGAATGCCTTAATTAACTGTGGGCTCTTAATTGTGCCAAATTAGTACCTTGCTTTGCATTGATAGATGCAGCAATTCATTTTCTTTAGCATTTATTTCTATCTTTTTGCATGTGCAGCCCCGTGTGTGAACTAGGCTATGTGATGAAAACCTTTGTTTACTCTAAGATAATGTTTCTACATTAAAGAATGAAACACTTAAATGTGTAGAAAAACTCTGAATTCAAAGTTCATCATACAAAAATTTTGTAAAAAAGTGGATGTCATGGTGCATGTTGAATATATAATCTTCAGTGCCAAGCACCCACCAAAGCAGCTCTCTCACTTCCTTCTTCAGCAGGGGAGAGAAAATATAATGAAGGGTTCATGGATTGAGGTAAGAACTGGGAGAGATCACTCATCTAATACCATCATGGGCAAAACAGATTCAAATTAGAGATGTTAATTGAATTTATTGCTAACAAAATCAGAGCAGGATAACGAGAAGTAAAATAAGATCTTAAAAGCACCTCTGGACTGAGTTGTAACCTGCTTCATGAAAAGCATGGGTAGGGTGGTAGACAAGAGGCTAGGTCAGAGGCTCCAGCCCGCCCTGTCTACTGCTGCAATACCAGAATGAAAAGCTGTGTCAAAAGAACTCACCATTCAAGAATTTAACTGCTTGAATGCTGTTCAATTATTTATTAGTGCTTATGACTGGCCAAGATTTACCTGTGTGAGGTTGCCGGTTTTTTGTCAGCCTTTCTGTTCCTTAAATGACACCTGCTGCAGTATGAAGTGGGAAAACCATGGTACTGGGTTGTGACAGATAAATCTTTTATTAAAATATCCCTCATTTCAAAAATGGATTTATTCAGGGTACACACACTGTTGGTAGCAAGTCAGAGTACAAACGGTGTGCACAAATTAACTTCTCATAGCAAATATCTGATCCTTCTGCAGTCTGATCAAAGTTTGTCCCTATAGATTCAGCAGTGTTTTTTCCTGGAAGACTCTTCTGCATCTATGAACATCTGTGTAAAAGAAAGCTGATGAGGCATTCAAACTAGAAAGGAACAAACTCTTCCTGTAAACAACATAAATTTGCTAAACAGACTGGTTCTACTGAGGAGAGTCTCATGGTTCTCTGTAGCAATCTAAATGGCCTTAAATGCAAGTTCTGATAAATACAAGTCGTACTTCAGGTGTAAGGGAATCATCAAATATGTAATGGCTGTCCTTAAACTGAACAGCCTGGACAGCACTTTTTGCTGGTGGTTTAAAATACGGCATCCTTGGCAGATTTTTCCCTCAGGTGGGCTCATGTGTTGTTTTTGTTGCCTTTTAAAAAGAAAAGGTTTTGGTGTTTGGTGGAATACATGTATATAGACATTAGGTGAACGTGCTTAGTTTCAAACTCAAGTGGTTAAAATGTGAAGTGCGCACTAGCCACTCATTCCGAAGGAAGTACAAACCCCCCAGTATTAGAGGGAGACAAAGCCTTTCTGAAAGTGGGTATTACTACTGCTGGATTGCACACTGGGTGATACACAAACAGGCCATGGTTTAAATGGGCATTAAGCACACATTGATATATTCTTTATGGTTTGAACAGTAGGGTTTGTTGGAGTTTGTAGACTTTCATTTCTGCCATAAAGGTAAATTAAAAGCACAAATTTTGCTTGTGTCCAATTTTAAAAATCACCCTAAGCCGAGTTTCAAGAGGTTAAAATATGTCTTTAGACAGATGGCACCCTACCTGACTGTTCAGACTGAAGGACTGTTCAGGTGTTATAATTTAGGTAACTTTCCTGCCTCCAGTGTCTTTTGGCACACTGACTTCAGTTCACATACACTGTGCATAGCTCTATTGCTACAAAGGTCTTTGTAGCTCTTTTGGTTTGCCCTGTTTTTGTATATGCCCTGTGTCTGTAGATTGACTTATTAAGAGTTTAGACTGGGGATTTTTGAAAGTCAACATTATTATAGAGGGGAAAAATGAGCAAAATAAAGAAGGAAATACATTAGTCTGTATTTTCATTCTTTCTGTGAAGGAAAGTTTAATATGGCTTTTTTTTTTTTAAATATTTATGTCAAATTTTATGTTGGTGTGGCATGTATACATGCCTGTCTCAAATGAGCCATTTATGGTCACTCAGAGAATTGCCATCAAAGATATTAGCAAATAATGGTTTTAATATGAATTTATAAAAATGCAACTTAACAAAGTTTGATGGCAAGGCTCACTCTATTACTTACTACATGGATGAAATTCGATTCAGAATTGAGTTAGAATGAGACTAAAGATGCATAAAAGTAAGGGGGACTCTCCCTTTGAATGATGAGTTTCATAGTGGACCCCTTGCTTTCTAAAGCAAGAATGGAACTTAGATGTGGGTAGGTCCAGTCTTAGTCTCACAGATGAACAATGATTTGTGCCTACAGGAATCAACTATATGAATTTCATTAATATTAATTTAGCTTGTTATCAGTTACTTACCAAGGATCTGTTCCAAATAAGAACTCTCTCCACCTTGGGTAAGGAAGGATGCTTCAGTCTCAGGTAAGAAATCTCAAACTCTGAGAGGCATACCAGCTTATGGGGAGAGTCACTGGAATGCTATCCAGTTGCAGCTTTAGAGAGAGCTCAAATTGGATTTACCCATAGATCTGTTATAGTAGAAACTCTGTCAACCTTGAGGAGCAACTTTAAGAGTTGCCCCAGCTCAACGGGAGATCACTGACATGCAGCGACGTTACCTTGCAGGGAGAACTCAAAGAATGCTCACTGAGGCTGTCATTTTTTTTGGGATAAAGTGATTGGCTCGTAGTCAAAATGCATATAATGGGAAAAGTATGCATGGGACTCCTTGTAACCACAACTTTGTTCCTTGACAAGTGAACCTTGGAAAAAGCACACACTAAGTATGTGTTAATTGTTTGATCAGCATGCCAAACTCATATGTATTGATGATCATTTGGTCACTCTGCTACTTTGTGGGTTTCCTGAGGGAGATCTTGTCCCGGCTATGGTTGAAGATTTAATCTTCTTTGGAGAACATATCAAATGATTGCTATTTTGTTAAGAGGGTTGAGGTCATCCAACACACTGCTGTAGTGGAGTTAGAGGCTCTTCAGCTAGAAATGAACCATGACCGACCATGTAATGTTGGCCTCAGTCAAGTAACACTGACCAGCCCATGAGCAGACTGACCCCATCACATCTGCATGGTGGCTGCAGCAGGGCAGAAAGTCAGACCCCCCAGGCTTTGATGTAACTGTACAGACCAGCTTTGACTAGGGGGAGTCCCATCAGCGAGCCCCTTGGATCAGTCCTCTTCTCAGCAGTGGTTCTGCAGTTGGGAACTCTCCTATTGGGTTGGAAGGCCACCCGGAGGAACGCCGGAAGGTTGAGAGACCTTGCCTTCTTAAAGGGAGGAATTGTGCATTTAGAAGGTAACCCTTCTAAAACTTTAGAATTCTTTAGTCAGCTATTAGTAGCAATTTAATTTGACAACCCGTATCTGTAATCGGTTCATAATGGAGATTAAATAAAATTCTGTTTGGCTAGTTATTTGTCGCAATTAAAAACTCTCTGCTACAACTTGTTGTACACTCAGTGGAGGTGAAGGCTGAGCATGGCTCTCACCTCACTCAGTTGAATACATTTGCTGAAGAAAGCAGAATTAGGAATAACACATTTTCACTCTTAGGGAATTAGAAGTCAGTATGCAAAAACAAATACAGACATCAGCATGGGTAAGTTAAACTGTTAATATAAAGAATTGTGTATGTATACATAACGTATTTATGTTTATACAATTATTTGGTTTTAGTAACTTGTTTCTCTCTGGATAAACTTTTGATCACGGTTCTTAAACACTATATAGTTGCACCATTTTATCTGTTGCATGATAGTATATTAATTAAGAAATATTCATATAAAAACATGCAATTAGAGAAAAGAAGGTTTCAGGAAGATTTGTTTATGTTTTTAAAAGCTTAATTCTGTAATGGCATGCTATTTAAGTTTTGTGGGGTTTTTTGCTGGACTGTCATATACTAATACATCATATGCTGCATATGTTTTTGATAAGCAAGATGTTGTGATGGCAATGAAAATCAATTTCAGTTAGCTCTTTCAAAAAAAGCAGAAAAAGTAAAAGTATATAGCATGTCTTTTGGGGGGCAATTTTCTATAGGAACAGGCATGTTTCTGATGCACATTTCAGAGTTACACAGCGGAAAAGTATTCAAGCACATTGTTCATTAATAAATGGATATTGTGTCCCATCAGTGACATCTTCAGATGTGAGGGTAGCTGAAAATTCTTACAAATGCGTTACTGACTGTGGATCAACTTTTCTTTCTGAGGTGCCTGTATAGTGCTGCAGGTTTTCACATGATAAAAATGAAAGAGATACTATCTGCAAATTCAGCTATTATTTTAAATCTGCAATTTGCCTGTACTTAACTGTAGCTTCTGATGAATTTCCTTTTCCAAAAATAAGAACTTTGAATTTCATATTTTTGTTAAGCCTGTGTACCTGCTGAAGTATCTGCAAAGCTGAAAGTTGTCAGCTTTTCAAAATATGGAATGTACCCTTTCTCTTCTCAACAATGCAGGGTCCTGCACCCGGGGAGGAATAACCCTGTGCACCAGGAAGGGCTGAGGGCCAACCTGCTGGACAGCAGCTCTGTGGAGAAGGACCTGGGGGTCCTGGTGGATGGCAAGCTGTCCATGGTCCATCAGTGTGTCCTTGTGGTCAAGAAGGCCAATAGGGTGCATTAGGAAGAACGTTGCCGGCAGCTCGAGGGAGGTGATCCTGCCCCTCTACTCAGCCCTGGTGAGGCACATCTGGAGTGCTGTGTCCAGCTCTGGGCTCCTCAGTACAGGAGAGATGTAGAGCTCCTGGAGTGGATCCAGGGGAGGGATATGAAAATGATGTGGAGCATCTCTTTATGAGGAAAGGCTGAGGGAGCTGGGCCTGTTCAACCTCAAGAAGAATTGACTGAGAAGGGATCTTGTCAATGTCTGCAAGTACCTGAAAGGAGTGTGTCAAGAGAATGGAGCCAGGCTCCTCTCGGAGGTGATGAGCAATAGCACAAGGGGCAGTGGGCAAAAACTGATGCAGAGAAAGTTCCACCTGAATATAAGGAAGAATTTTTTACAGTGCAGGTGACTGGAGTAGATTTTCCAGAGAGGCTGTGGAGTCTCCCTTGTGGGAGATACTTCAGAACTGTTTGGACATGGTGCCATGTGCTCTGGGATGACCCTACTTGAGCAGGGAGGTTGGACCAGATGATCCACTGTGGTCCCTTCCAGCCTGACCCATTCTGTGATCCTATGATTTAATCCTGAACTCTTCTGAATATGACATTAACCTATCCCCATTTAAAAGAGAAATATCTTCAATGGAAATTGTGGATTTGCAGATTTATGATACTTTGTGTTTCAGCTTTGGAAGATATCATAAAGAAGAAGACAACAAACTTATGCTAACCCACAGAAATTGCCTGTCAGAATTTTCCATGAAAAGAGACTGCAGTGTTAGTGTTAACAACTTCTATTTGAATGATTATGTGCAGATTCAATCTTTAGTAAGTTAGGAATATTTTGTTTCATGACTTAGGATGTAAAGAAATGGTAAAATGAAAAGAATGAGCCCATTTTAGCACTAATTGTTGGAAAACGCAGAAGTCTCTTCTCATGGAAGTATAATTAATTTGTCAACATCTGATATGAGCTTTATTTTAATCTTTTCTTTCCTGTATATTCCTCATTACTAATTCATGCAATTACAACAATTACACAATGTTAAGAAGGCACTACAGTCACTTTTAGCCTTTACACAGAAAGATAAATTTAATAAATTTAGTCACTATCATCTTGGCATCCTATCTTTTTAAATATTAGCTGACAGTTTTTAATATAATATCAGTGTCTATTTTTAAACAAAAGAACTTATGCCTCTATGATAAAGTATGATTTTAGGTCATAAAGACTGTTAAAAATAGCCTCTTAAGTAATTTATATTGTAGTAAATCAAGCACAGTTACTTTCAGTTGGCCTCTATACTATGAAATACATTTAAAAATACACTTGCATCTTAAAATATATCCGATTGCACTCTCTTTATATTCTAGTACATTACTTATTATTAAGGCCATTAAAATGACATTTTAAAGCAAAAAAAAATTAAAACTATTTTTAAAGAACTAATTCTATAACTTTTTTCCAATAGTGATAATTTGTTTTCTTTCACTGATAGCTGAAACATAATGTAATTTTAATTAAAAATTGTAAATATGCTTATAGCTGGTGTGGCATATAAAGTGCTTATATATGAATTTTTCTGTTATTCTGCATTATGATGAATTTAGCCATACTATTTTCATGCAAAATATACAAACAAGATTTGCATGCCAGTAATTTTTAAATTTTATTTTGACTTCTTTGAAACACCTGCGTAACCATTGCAAACTGCCATGATGCATCAGTACAGGGCATGACATTTGTTGAAAACTCTTGTCAGGCTGAACAAAGACCATGGACCACATAGTTGGTAACTCTGGAGCTTTTATAGTATACTACATTTTACTGTATCTAACTCTGGAAACTAGCCCATAAATTACACTCAAAAGATGTTGTCTAACAAGTCCTTAAATCTTACTATACACTTCCTCAAAACTGGTGGCTAACAAACTCTTACTTTTTTACAGTACTTTAATAAGATTTCAACTCCCCCAGCAAACTGCTCAGCTTCGCTGGTTAACAAGCCAAAACACAAAGCCATAAGCTCCCCACTCCCACATCAAAGCTCAGTTCGGAGTAGGCAAAGCAAGGGAAGATAGGAATAAAGGCAGAAAAAACACAGAGAAGTATGAAGTTCTCAAGTCCTTAGATCCCACATTGGTCCTGCTGCTGGGGTGGTCCTGGGATGAGGTAGTGAGGAAGAAAGCAAAAGGGGAACAGAGGAAAAAGAAAGGGGACCTGATCCGCTTCCTTTTACAGTTAACCTAGTGCAGCCTCTTACATAAACTATACTTTTTTTGTCATTTAATTCACAGGTGCATGGCCAGCCCTTTGAGCACTCCTCCAGGGAGTGAGTTAGGAATGACAATGATCATGATGAGGATACAGAGCACAACTCTCAAGGTGGCAAACAAGGTTGGTTCGGCACAGCACTCTTCCACCTCCACGGCATCCTCTCTTCCAATCAAAACTTTTGTGTTGCAACAGTCAATGTTTTTGAGAAAAACATGCTTATGCCTGGTCCTCCACACTATTAATTGGAACTGTAAGTGTCATTTTAATTTAAGATGCAGCATAGGAATCTGTATCAAAATCTGATCTTTGGAGATACTTTTCAGATATGCAGAACACTCTATTCCCTACCAAGACCACATCATCCACCTAAAAAGCTACCTACAGGTTAAATATCAAAGCTCAATATTTTAGTAATATCCAAAAATTCAAATTTGGATAGTAAAGTGTTGTGGTTTGACACTGGTCCAGCGCCAAGCATCCACGAGAGATGCTCACTCACCCTCCCCTGCCACATCTGGGCAGAGGAGCAAAAAGGAAAAAAAAGTTAACGAAGGCTTCATGAGTGAGATAAGGACCGGGAGAAACACTTCAAGGGTGAAACAGGCTCAGCGTAAGTTGTGAAGTGAATTTATTACTAACAGAATCAGGGAAGGATAATGAAAAGTAAAATAAGCCTTTAGAACACCTTTCCCCCCCAGCCCCTCCCTCCTTCCACTGACTGCACAGGGAGGCAGGGCATGGGGGTTTGGTCAGTCCATCACTGAGATTTCCTTCTGCTGCTCCGGGAGAGGAGTCTTCCCCTGTGAGGCCGTGGGTCCCTCCCATAGGAGACAGTT
>NW_008238355.1:5814641-5817187 GCF_000691975.1 Corvus brachyrhynchos
TGCGGGTGGATCTCTGCATCCCCCGTGGATCCCCATGGGCTGCAGGGGCACAGCGGCTTCACCATGGGCACCACGGCCTGCAGAGGCACCTCGGCTCCAGCACCTGGAGCAGCTCCTGCCCCTCCTTCTCCACTGACCTTGGTGTCGCCCTGTTGTTTTCCCTCACATGTTCTCACCTCCTCTTCTCTGACTTGAATCCAAAGTCCTGTGACTTTGTCTTGATTTTCTTCTAAAGGATATCATCACAGAGGCATTACCAACCTCTCTCATTGGCCCAGAGCCATCAGCCATTGGCTCTGCTGGACATAGCGGGAAGCTTCCAGCAGCTTCCTCAAAGGAGCCGTCTTTGTAACCCCCCTGCTAACCAAAACCAGGCCGTGCCAAACCAATACAGTAAAGGTACAACTTGAAGTCATTTAAAAGGACACGTTTCTTCTCTTTCTCTTTCACTTCCTCGATATTTAGATTGCACAGCTAATATTATGTGTATGAAATTCGACTTTTTTTTTCCTGTATATGTGTTGAGCTTTGTTTATACTAACGAAACTGATTTCTGTATCATTAGCCAAATCAAATATTTTTTACAGAACAACTGTATTAATATATCTAAAATATAATGCTTAATTTTATAGGTTTGGATACTGCTACATCTAGTATTCTGGTGTTTAATTACATTTTCCAAACTCAAAAAACTATACAGCAGGAAACTGGTAAATGCTCTGAAAATTTGTCTCTATACAAGTATTTTAGACCTAGATGATGCATGATCTCTTTGAGAACTTCACTTCGATCCAAGATTTAATTATGCAAATTTCAGAAGCAAAGTCCTTCTGAAGCATGCACCTAATTTCTCTCATAGTCAGTGGAGAAAAGCTAACAACTTCACACAGAAGACTATGAAACATTCTTTTTGGAACTTGTCTGTGACCTGTCCATGGTCTTTTGTAGAATAGAATCATGCGAACTGGAGAAAAATGGGGAATGAAATGCATATCCTGCGTGTGACGCTGTGGTTGTGGTCAAATGGTATGGTACCATATACTAGTATGTAAGTACCAAAGAATACAGAAAAAAAAGCCCCCTTCATTTGGTGAAGTTATGTATCTAGAAGAGGCAATCAAAGATACTTAAAAGGACTGAGAGGTACTAAAAGTCAGCAAAAAATGCAGTTGTCACAGCAAGAGGCCTGTAATTTAGAACTGACGTATGCCATGTCTTGAGGCACTCACCAAGAACATTCACCAAGAATGCTCTGTCTGCCCCATGGAGGACTTGTTTGACTTGAAGAATATGCTACTAATGTCCTCACATGTTGATGGGATGGGTTTAACTGCCAAGTGACTCTAGCCAATTTCAAATTATTGGGTTAAGTTTTGTGTGTTTCAATGAACTAAAAATTATTCATGCTGATAAAGCTGCATAAACGTCTTTTGCAGAAGGGATGGTGAAATGCAGAAGCAGAGAAATAAAATGGCTGGTGGAAATGAAATGGAGTCAAGAGTAGGACCTTGGTAAGTAAGCAGAAGGCAATAGCTGTAGCTGTGCTGAATGAAACCAGAAGGCTATGATTTCTCATTTATTAGCAATCTGGGGTTTCAGTATATATTTCATATCATAAGCAAGTAACAATTTAATAGTTTATCTCTTTTTCTATCCTAAAAAAAAGAAGTATTTGCTAATTTATTCAGATTAGAGCATCCCACATGATGCAGGAAAGGTCTAGAATAGTAAAAAATATGTTTTAATGTGAGCAGAGAGAAAGGTGACCAGGACTGCGCTATATAGAGGACATACTAATAAGATCTACTGTTATTATTATGTAAAATTTCTGTCACAAAATTAAATGAAAGAATCAGAGAATTACAGATTAACTAGATTGGAAAAAACCTTTGAGATCATTAAGTCCAATCTGTGATTTAACACCACTTTGTCAATTAGACCATGGCACTGTGCCACATCCAGTCTTTTCTTAAACACCTCCTGAATGGCAACTCCACCACCTCCCCAGCCAGACCATTCCAATGTCCCATCACTCTTTTTGTGAAGAAATTCTTCCTAATGTCCAGCCTAAACCCGCCCTGGGTGCAGCTTAAGACTGTGTCCTCTTGTCTTGTTGCTGTTGCCTGAGAGAAGAGACCAACCCCCACCTGGCTGCGTCCTCCTTTCAGGCAGTTGTGGAGAGTGATAAGGTCTCCCCTGAGCCTCCTTTTCTCCAGGCTAAACAGCCCCAGCTCCTCAGGTGCTCTTCATAGGACTTGTGCTCCAGACCCTTCACCAGCTCTGTTGCCCTCCTCTGGACATGCTCCAGCACCTCAACATCCTTCCTAAATTGAGAGGCCCAGAGCTGGGCACAGCATTCAAGGTGTGGCCTCACCAGTGCTGACTACAGGGTAAGATTGACTTCCTGGTCCTGCTGGCCACACTATTCCTGACATAGGACAGGACGCCCTTGGCCTTCTTGGCTACTTGGGCACATTGCTGGCTCTTGTTCAGTCTGCCACTGTCCCTTTCTGCCTGGCCACTTTCCACCCACTCTGTTCCCCGCC
>NW_008238355.1:5817996-5818258 GCF_000691975.1 Corvus brachyrhynchos
GAGCGAACTGACCCCACACCCAGGTGTAGACAAAAGAGTAGCCAGGCCCGCCCCACTCCCCTTTTTGTCTTTCTTAAGTACAGCTATTTGTCCCCTAGCAACATGCATATGGGAGAAAATTCCTTTAACAGGAAAAAAAAACTAAGACTAAACTAAAACCCCAACAGTACCCATTTCCATTCCCCCCGTCTGCTAGGTCTCCTCCTTCTGCCTGATGGTAAGATGGTCAGGGCTCCTCTGACTCCTGCTGAGCTTCTTGCAG
>NW_008238355.1:5818531-5876211 GCF_000691975.1 Corvus brachyrhynchos
GGAAAAAGCACCCTCCAACCAGCCAAAAGACACACCACACCACCGGGAGTGCGGCTGCACCCTTCCTGCTCATCCTGCCTGTGGGAACTGCCTGCAAACTGCTGTGCCATGCTCTCACTGACATGCCATGCCCCTCGTTGCCTGCTTCCATTTGTTGAGCTGCCATGTGCATAATTTTGAAATATTTGTCTTACAATGATCAGTTAATTGGTTAAAAAAAAGAAGTACCAAATGAACAAATTCTCTAATAAAAAATTTAAAAATCAAATGATCAGTTCAATCAATTACCATAATATAAGTGTTCATCACTGATAGGAAGATAAACATATATAAAATATATTAAGGGACATATTTCCAAAAATTAGCCAATGAAGTAAAAAAAATCATTACTAGACACAGATGAAAAAAAAATTATAACATAAAGAAAAAGGTGAAGAAAACAAAAAAAGGTAGAGTAAAATTAAGAAAAAAAAGTAGGTTCTGCAAAGTGGAGAAATACTTTCTGCCAGGTTCTGAAAAAAAAGTCTCCCCAGGGATAGTAGTTTCATTACCAGCTGAAACTACTTTAATAGAGATATACTTAAGTGAAGGAAAGATGAATAGTTTTAAGTTTCCCCTAAGGGGTTAAATTTTAGAATTAATATTCTGAAGTGTCTCTTTGTCATTGACATTTCAATCAAGAGTTGATTTATACCATTTCTGGGAGTGGGACCTAAACTGCACAGGACTCTGTTGTGCAAACATGAGAGCCAGTGTCACTTGTCTGTTCACAGTGTAATTTCTTCTAGTTATTCACAGATGAATAAAGCAGTCCTTCCAATTCTCACTCTCTGGAGAGGAAGAGAGGGTGGGAGACTGCTTCCGCTCCATCACCATGTTGATAGGCAATCATAGGTCCCATGAGAATTTAAATATAAAGCATACTTCAGATCTATTTATTCCTCCTTACAGAAGAATATTTTGCAACCAGAGAAGAGAAATTCAAAAACTCATTTGTATTTGAACAAGATGAAAAAAAAAATTGTTTGTTAATTAAGTAAATCTTAACTTTTTACAATTAGCAAGAAATCAGCATATTAATTTCTGATCACCAAGCAAAGGGATGTGATGTGGGATGTGTCAAGTCTTAGCTGAGGCATTGTAAAACAAGGACAACTTTCTTCTAAATTACTGGGTAAACTGAATAGAATAAAACTTGGACCTGGACAGTTTTTAAAATCGTGTACTACCCAACTTTGTGGCTGTTAAAGTATCTGAGCAGGTAAATAAGAAAATCAGGCTCAAAACCAGACAGATTCCTGGTAATTTTCTGTGCTCTTAAATAAGATTATAACCAGCAACAACAAGAGGAAAAACACTTGTTATTAGCTTTATTTGATTTCTGTTCATTAAATTGGGATCAAATAGATGGGGAGCAGCTATTAACAGTTCATGCTACCAGATGTTATCACTATATAGATAATTGATTTCATTTAATAGGAAAAGATCCTTATACTGGCAGTCCTGAATTCCACTGGGAATAGAATAGAAAAGGTCCTCCAGAGCCCATTCACAATTTCCTCAGACAGTGACCAAAACTTCTGGGTTTCTCTAAAGCAAAATAATCTTTTTTTTTTTCTGATTTTAATGGATGTTTTTTACATCAGCTAAAATTACTTAAAATAGTAACAATAAATTTGTCTGATGAGATTGAGATTTCCATGTTAACTAAAAGTTAATTTAGTGACAGATCTTACATGATAAACAACTCTATTTGATTTTTTTTCTTCACGACAAAAGATTAGATATGCTAAATTAGAGCTATACAGAAGTTTTCTTAAAGAGTACTTGACTTTTACAGCTAAGATTCCTTCCTGATGAGAGAAAATAATTCTTAAATTAAGTTTCTGGATAATGGGATTTTTCTAAATAATTATTATTTGTTCTTTCATTATACTCTTCTTTAATTTGATTACATTACTATTTAATCTTTTGTTTATTTGTTTATATACACCAGAGGAATAGCAAAGTAAAATTATCAGGGACAGTGTCAATTGCTTTGCATACGTCCAGGTGGTCAGAAGGTCACCAAATTTGTCAGGCATGATTTCCCCTTTTTAAAGCCATCTTGGCTGTTACCAATCACCTTTTCATTTTCTGTGTGCCTTAGCATAGTTTCCAGGAGAATCTGTTCCATGATCTTACCTGGCACTAAGGAGAGACTGACTGGTTGGTAGTTCCCCGGGTATTCTGCTTTCCCCCTTTTATAAATAGGGATTATATTTTGCTTTCTCCAGTCATTGAGGACTTCACCTGCCTGCCACAATTTTTCAAAATTCATGGAAAATGGCTTAGCAGCTATGACAGCTCCCTTGGGACCCTCAGATGAATCTCATCAGGTCCTCCCATGGACTTGTACAGGTTCCTTAGGTGGTCTCAAACCTGATCCTTTACCGTACTGGGCTTATGGTCTTCATTCTCCCAGTTCCGGAATTTGAGTTTGTTGTCAGCTTGGCTAGTGTGCCTAGGCCACTTCCTTTTGAAGACTGGGGTACAGAAATCATTGAGAACCTCATCCTTCTCTTTGTCCAGGGTAGTCAGGTCTTCTGTTTCCTGCTACAGAGGGCCCACATTATCCCTAGACCTTCTTTTGTTTAGAACATACCTATAGAAGCCCTCTCTTTTATCCGCCTTGTTGGGGTGCATTGCTGCTGGACTATGATTCTAAACCAAAATGACACTGTTTTCTTATCACTTATTGTACATTGATTAATTTAATTACATTTAAAGTATGTAATGGATGGTATTTAATATGATGTTTTATGAATAATTTTAATTAAAATCTAATTCTGAACCTTAATGTTGACATTATAAAAAAGTAAAAATCAATAACCTAGTAGAGAAATTATTCCTTTTCTCTTTGTCACAGAATTAAAAACAGATATAAAAGCTAGCAACTTGCATATGAACCAATGAAATTGCTTCAGAAAACTTGCATAGACATGAGATTAAGTGAAGGAAAGAGCTAAATTATAACCTTTGGAGTCAGGCATTCCAAAGGGCTAGAGAAAGAATAAGAATAGTGCCAAAATTTCTTCGTAGATTAAATCTTTTCACATGAGGACTTTAAATAGCTAACAAAGCTGAAAAATGAAGTTAATAAAAATATTCATTTTTTGGATATTTTATTTTACACTTCTATAAATAAAATGTTCAATTGCTTTGCACTACACAGATCGATAGCTGAACCACAGCTCAAAAGTCTCCTCTGACTTAAAACAGGGTTCTGCCTTACTGCATGACTTCCATTCTTTAAAGCTGATTTAAAACAGCCCTTAACTGTCTCATAACCAAAAAATCAAAATTCTAATGGCAGCAAAAAATCAAACTGTCTATGTGTACATTGTGCATATATATTGTATATAGCTTTTATAAATATTTAGGTTTTTTCTCTGTCAGTGGTGGACTGGAACTGGTTCAGTCCTGTCTAAAGCTTGGACTTATCATTAGTGTTGCTCCATCCTGGGATGGTAGGTTCACAGCAAAGCACTCAAGATCATCCTCTCTGTCCACTCTAGCTGTTTTTCTCTAAAGCATCTTTACTGTAATGCATCTACATTCGGGTGACGTCTGCATCCTTGTTCCCTTTCTCTTGCATTCCCTTCCAGTAGTCTTAGAGTGCGCTCTAAGATTCAATGGAAAAAGGCCCTGAGTACACTAATGGCATTCAGAAACAGACATTGTGTTCCCAGTACTACAGTTCCCAGAAGGATAGTTCCCAGCAGTACAGCGATAAGTACACATCAATTTGTTTGCACAAAAGCACTGTCATAGGGATGCTTTATCCATACAGAGTGTTCTTTCTGGATAGGTGATTCAAACCTGGAAGAAGCACATTATGAACACACATGCAGTTAAAAAAATAAGGCTTTGGTTGTTAATATCTGAATGATAGATCAGTGCTGGAATACAAATTTTTTTCAACTTATGATATAGATGGGACTTCACACAGCTGAGCAGTTCAAATAAACCACTCAGCTTCAGGCACACATGCTTGACAGATGACAGAAAAACCTCAACCCAACTGTAAAAGCAAACGTGGTGTTTAAATTTATGGCATTTACTTAGCATTATCATCTTCAAAAACCACTTGTTAGAGACAAATTGTTGTCTTCAACAACAACCATCATCTTCACATTCATTTGTTCCTTATTAAAACTATGGTTTCACAGTTTATAATTTTAAAGATTTCTTCTTACCTATGATTTATTCAATTACATCTTTTATTAAAAAAAAAAAAAAGAGAGTGAAAAGTTGAAACACATACCATGGTATAGAAGCCAGCACTTTAAAACAATTGCTAAATAATTTGAAGTGGGACAAAGCAAAGTTAATTTTGGAGGCTTGTGCTTCACAGATGAAAATCAGCCTTAGAAGCTACCTCTCTGCAGATATTGATTGTAGAGGCATATTAAATGCCCCACTTTAGACAGCAAAAGCTTATACACCCCATCCACTTGCAGCAGGACTATACCTGTTTGACTCAAAGGCACTTTTTCTCACTCACAGACTCTTTTGGGTTGTTGTTATGCAGGTTTTTTGTTTCTTTCTTTTAGAAGATTTATTAAAAATATTTATTAAAAACCATAAAATTCTCAAAACACTTAAAGGCCTGTGTAAATTTTCTGATAGTGAACCACAGGTATTTAATGCTTCTAATTTTTTGTCCACTCAACAAATACTGCAGAAAATGTTTTTCTGCATCAAGCTTTCTCTCCAGTACTCCTCCCTAAAACAGGGGGCTTCTTTCAGTATTGGTATCTCTCTTTAGTGTTCCTTCATTATCTGGTAAACCTAAAAAATCAAAACAAAACCAAAGACAAAAAAGCAACAAACAGTATAGTTAAAAATTACCAAAAGAATAATTTACAGGTTTTATCCATTATTTACCAAGGAAGAACTTCTCCACATTAACATGGTTGTTGTCTTAGTGTCTATGTAGAGAAAGTAATTATTTTATACAATTTTGAGTCTATTCACTTGGAGATTCAGCAACTTAAATATTGTAAATGCATTACTGGACTCTGGCTTTTGATGCATTTTAATGCATATAGTTGGATCAGTTTCAGCACAGAATCACAGAATGGGTCAGGCTGGAATGGACCACAGTGGGTTATGGTCCAACCTCCCTGCTCAAGCAGGGTCATCACACAGCACATGGTACAGGACTGTGTCCAGGTGATTCTGGAATATCTCCCACAGGGGAGACTCTACACCCTCTCTGGACAATCTGTTGTCACCTGTACAGTGAAGTTCTTCCTCATATTCAGCTGGAACTTCCTGGGCATCAGTTTCTGCCCATTGCCTCTTGTTCTATTGCTCAGCACTACCAGAAAGAGCCTGTCTCCATCCTCTTGACATCCTCCTTTCAAGTACTTAGAGACAATGATGAGATCTTCTCTCAGCTGCCTCCTCCTGAGGCTGAACAGGCCAGCTCCTTCAGCCTTTCCTCATAAGAGAAGTGCTCCTGTCCCTAAATCATCTTTGTAGCCCTTTTCTGGATTTGGTCCAGGAGCTCCATGTCCCATTTGTACTGAAGAGCATAGAACTGGACACAATACTCCAGATGTGCCTCACCAGAGCTGAGCAGAGGGGCAGGATCACCTCCCTGAACCTGCTGGCAATGTTCTTCCTAATGCACCCCAGGATACCATTGGCCTTCTTGACCACAAAGACACACTGCTGGCTCATGGACAGCTTGCCGTCCACCAGGATCCCCAGGTCCGTCTCCACAGAGCTGCTGTCCAGCAGGTCACCCCAGCCTGTCCTGTTGCCTGGGGTTGTTCCTTCCCTGTGTTTGCCTTTGCAGAGCTTCAGACAGTTCTCCTCTGTCCATCTCTTCAATCTATGGAGGTCCTTCTGCTCCCAGCTCAGTCACCAGTGAACTTGCTGAGGAGGTATCTGGCGCTTCATCCAAGACATTCATACATAAGTTAAACAATTCTGGGCCCACTACCGAACCTTGAGGGACACCACTAGTGACAGGCCTCCAGCCTGATCCTGTGACACTGATTATGACCCTCTGGGATCTGCCATTCACCAGTTCTCAATCCACCTCACTGCCCACTAACCCAGTCCACACTCCCTGTTTGCCTATGAGGATGTTGTGAGAGACAGTGTGGAAAACCTTGCAGAAGTCAAGTTAGACAACATCCACTGCTTTCTCCTCATCCATCCAGGTGGTTGTTTCATTGTAGAAGGCTATCAGGTTGGTCAAGTGTGATATATCTTTAGTGAATCCATTCTGATTGCTCCTGATCACCTCCTGTGCACATGGATAGAGATGGCCTCTAGAATGAGGTGCTCCATCCCCTTTCCAGGAATTGAGATGATTGGTCATCCCTGAGCCCTCCTTCTTCTCCTTGTTGAAGACCAGTGACATTTGCTTTCTTCCAGTCCTCAGGCACCTCTCCCAAACTCTATGACCTTTCAAAGATGATGGTGAGCAGCCTCACTGTGATTTCTGCCAGCTTCTCAGCACTCAAGTATGCATCCTGTCAGGGCCCATGCACTTGTGGATGTCATTTGCCCAGTCTGAGAAAACTCAATTCAAACAGTTAGTTTTTTCAGTTATTTACTCTGATGTAAATTCACATGAAGCAATGCTTCTTTTGTAACCTACTAATAAGCAAGGAATCTATGCATCCCAAATCATTAGATATATGAAACAGGAGCTGCTGGAGCACGTCCAGAGAAAAGCAACAAAGCTGGTGAAGAGCGTGGATCACAAATCTTATGAAGATAGACTGAGGTTTAGCCTGAAGAAAAGGGGCTCGGGGGGACCTTATTGCTCTCTACAACTATGTGAAAGGAGGTGGAGTGTGATGAGCATTCGTCTCTTCTCCCAAGTAACAAATGACAGAACCAGAGGAAATGGCCACAAGTTGAACCAGGGGATGTTTGGATTGGATACTGGGAAAAATTTCTTCATGTAGGGGGTTGCCAAGCACTGGAACAGTTTGCCCAGGGAAGTGGTTGAGTCACCGTAGCTGGAGGTACTTAAAAACCTTGACAGTGCTGGCTTAATGGTTGGACTGAATGATTGTAAGGGTCTTTTCAAGCCTAAAGAGTTCTATGATTCTAATATATTTTACTTGCAACAGACATCAAGGACCACCAAGATGCACAAAGATTTCTACAAGAACAACAAAATAGATATAGAGGTGCAAAATAGAACATGGAAATCCCTACAGAAAACTGTAATCCTGTAATTCACTAGTTCGCAAAACTATGTTATGCTTGGATGTAAATATGCTTAGAAATCATGGAACATAATTCAGGGAAAATCTCAAATCCCTTAAGAATATCTAGGAAAATGAGTGCATTATTGATAACTTCTTTAAAACCATGTGGGGTGATACATTGTAATGTATTACCTTGATTTCCATTTTAAACTTCTGCATGAGTTCCTCAGAATGATGACTCTATCTCCTCAGAGCTTATTGCAGGGTCTTCTGGAGAGTTCCCATAATTATATAGTTATACAGGATCAACATACAACCCAGTAAATCTTCTAAACTAAAAATAGTAATTTTTTCAAGTAGAAGAACGCATCCACCTTCCTTCCATCCACCCTAAGTCACCAAGATCAGGCTTTGTGTTGCAGACTCATAGAAAAAGCCAACCAAATATTTTAAGAAAGCTTTTCTGCTAGTCCCACTAGAAGAGCATAGTGTATTAAATTCATGCAATGGATATTTTTAAATTTTCTTGAAAAGGGCTTACTGCCTTCTGAATTCCACAACTGTTATTTCATTCAGTGCATGCCTGCCAAATCTGGGGACATTCTGGGTGCATCTAACTTGAACATGCACTGAGATATTTAGACACAGTATACAAAGAAATCTATTTTCAAAATGATAAAGATACTGAAGAAAAGATGAACAGTCGAGTATAAATTTGGAAACCCTGCATTTACAAGCCATGACCCAGTATTACAATTCATATAGTAATTCACTAAAATGCACAAAATGGAGGATATGTCATGGGAATCCTTAAGGCATGGCAACAGCATGCTTTTTACTGCTGCACTCTTTTTTCAAAAGTACGTTGGCTGAGGATAGTTAGGCTTCTGTGAATTGACAAAAGGATATCTCACCTGACAAGGCTACAAAAAGACAATCCCTTTTAATCCAGTTGGGGATTTCTCCTGTCTGGATACAATCAAACACAATTTTTTCTGTTTCAACACATTCTAAATCATACTTTGCTTTCCCAATGTTTCTGAAAAGCTTCTTTGGGAGGTGTGTCCTATCATGAAAAAGAAAAAAAAAAAAAGAAAGCGAAAAAAGAGAAAAAAAAAAGAAAAAAAAAGAAAGAAAAATAAAAAGATAAGTTATTTGTAAAGAAGTTAATTTTTAAAGAAGATAATTTGTAAAGAACTTGCTGTAGAAGAAGTAAGAAGAGAAGATGTTGATGTAGTAGCACAGGCCTGCCAAATAAGCTTATTTCAGCATATTTTATAATACAATGGATAAAACTTGCACAAGCCAGTTAAGTTGAAATTTTTTTCTGCTTTTTATACAAGGTATTTCTAAGTTACTTGATTTCTTTCATAATATAGATGTATACTCTACTTTAATACTTTTTCCCCATAAATACACATGAAAATTTTAACAGCATTCTTCAAAATATATTTTCTCTCTGTGAAAAGAGATCATTATTTTTCTATGTTATTTCTTTGTTTTATTAGCTATTCAATATACCTTCTGTCATCCGTAAGTTCATTTCCATAAAATACTTCATAGGACAGAATGTCGGCCTGAGCATTATTAAAAACTTCTTTCTGATCAGCTCTTTCTTCCTCGTTCTTCCTGATAAGCTGAAGGATGTATTGTTGTGCCCGAGGGACATCACAATATATGGTGTGAACCTAACATGGATAAAAAATTAGATCATATTTCCTGTAAAGCTGTAGCATCTGTTTGCAGTTCATGCAGTTTCACATAACTGAAAGGTAAGAAAAACATGGTTTTTTCCATGATACTATTGTCATGTTTCACTAATTGATCTTTTAAAATAATGCCAACTAATGAGTGTTCAAGTTGGTCTAATCAGTTTTCTGTAGGATTTCAGTGGGTATTTATGGTGCTTTAATTCCATGTGTTATTCTGAAAATCTTACCTGTAGATTAATGTATACAAAATAACATTTTTCCATTTTTAAGACTATAACAATAATAAAAACCCTGCATTTTTTTCCTTAATGAACTTCTTAGAAAACCCATTAAATAAATTTTCATCTTTGCAGAAACAGTATTCTTACCATCTTGATAAGAGATTTCAAGAATATCAGCACTGTCATTTGAGGTTTCATTGCCTTGTTAAATCTCCTTTCACTTTGGAGGAGCTCAGTGACTTCCCTCTCTCGTTTCTTTAAAGATTCTTGCATCTCTTGCAGGATGATGCGTGCTTGCCAAAGATATCCATTTTCCATTGACCATTCAGTCTTCTCTTCTTCATTAACTACCTGGAGGCAACAAAGGTAACTCTTACATACTAAGCCAAGATCTAGATTTTGATTGCTTCCATATGAAATTCCCAAGATTATAACGAGCAAGGTGGAGCAGAAATGGAGAAAAGCAATGAAATGTTGAATAAGACAGTTTCTTTGGTTCCAACATTCAAAATACAGTTTTTATAATTCAAGGAGGTGGATACTTCAAAGCACTTTGTAGCAAAGTTTCTACTATCAAATATATAGTGACAGCCATAGCACACTATCAGTGATTCCTGAACCAATGAGTTTGTTTCATTATCATCATGTTTTAATCATTCATCATAAATGTATCATTCTCAAGCCATGTATATATCTGCACACCAAAATTACTATCAGTTAGCCCATGATTGATTTGAGCTTTTGCTAGCATCAGCCTGATTGCCTTTGAAATACCTGCAGTAATCTCATAAACAACCATTTACATTTCCATTTTTATGCTCACTTGCTCTGTTTTTAATACTAAAACCTCTGATATATCTGAATTTTCTCCTTCTGTCTTTTCAGACTTTTGCTGAAGAATTTTTATCTGGAAATTCATGAGGTCTTGCAATCTTTCCACATGTAGACTCATGTTGTGTAGTTCCTGTAAAGCTGAATTGAAAACAATAGAAAACAAGGTAAGAATAACTTCAGCATTTCTAATCTGCAATTCCAACGATACTGTCTCTGTGAAATTATCTCCCCTTAGAAATCAAGAATTTATCATGAACTAATAATTTTTAATAATCAATATTTCATTTTAATCAATAATTCATTTTAACTTATTAAAACTCGAAGAATTATTAAGGACTCGTGCTTTGTTCTGCTCTACATTTCTAAAGGATAGGCTACAAGTGTTGAAATAAACCTACTGAGAAATTATGCTGACAGTAAAAAACCTGGTGTGCTAAGGAGTTTGGAGTCATTAAAGACAGTACTTGTAGCTTCAACATTCTTTTATTATTCCACCTGCACACACAATATTGAAATGGAAATACTTATATTGACTTCAGCTGGTATGCAGCTCAGTGTAAACAAAAAACCAAACCGGAAAGAAACAGAAACAGATCAAGAAACTGCATTTGAAACACTCACTCAGTGTGTGCTGGGTATAAAGATAATCTAGCTTTTTACACAGATTTTCTAGAATCCAGACCTGCAAGTCAAGAAAAGGACAATTACAGGAAATCAATGTTCTACCATTTTTCATTATATTTCCTTGGGGAGAATAATCAATAATACGTAAATAATGTTGTTGCTACTTCTGTGTACAACCTACACAAATGGGCTATTGACCAATAATTTTCTTGAAAAGAAAACACAGAAATAGACCAGACACTGCTCTGGAGCTAGTGTTTTCACAAGAGCCTGAGTCAAGGGGTCCTGTGCTTATACTTTCTTAAGCATTTGTTCACATTACTGAAATGATAATAGAGACAAAAATATTTGATTCTCCTGAAACAATTGAATAACAAAAGCTTTTGGAAGGATTTCTACGGCAGCCCTGCAGAAAAGGTGTGTGCCTGCATTATCTGGACTAACAGAAAATATTCCTTCTTCCCACAAGCCTTAGGACATAGTATCGTCATCTCTTTTAACTCTTTATTATAATACTTTTGCTACATTTCCTTGATACATAATAATTAGGTCAAAAGATTTGTAAACCCCAGGGTTTTTTTTGCAGTTTATCAATAAGGCACAGGGTATTATAGTGGTGGGCATGGCTCAAAGTGTTTAAAAAGTAAAAACCTTGATTTTAAATACTGATGCCATGCAGAATTTAAACGGAAGGTGGTGCTACATCACTTGAAAGAAGAAACTAAAAATCTTGCTTGAGATCGTGACTCAGAAATCGTACAGCAATCTGCATTCAGTTTCACAGACCCTGCCCCCAGCCCCCCTCCCTCCCCCACCACTCCCCACCACAAAGTTGGGTAAGATCTTCCTGACTACGTGTCTTGAAGAACTGCAGTGAAAACTGCCTGTAACAAAGCAATGTTGCAAAATTAGAGGAAGATTTGCACATATTAAACAGAAGAGAACCCTGTGCAGAAAATAATAAATATCAGGTCATGCTTACCAAT
The DNA here is from genome assembly GCF_000691975.1 of Corvus brachyrhynchos. Lineage (NCBI taxonomy): Eukaryota > Metazoa > Chordata > Aves > Passeriformes > Corvidae > Corvus > Corvus brachyrhynchos. The sequence continues at coordinate 5,830,132 of NW_008238355.1, forward strand.
GCTATCTATTAAAACGCAACAATTTTTTTTACACTTATGCTGTTAAAAAATTAAAGTATCATTATTGCAGACAAATTTGGAAAACCTGGGGAACTTTAGGCAGTTTTTCCTGGGAACTACCAAATAAAGTAGTTTTGCTGCTGTGTCAGCCAGCTGAAGTGCAGTATTGCAATAACTTAGACAATGAGAAGCTTTTGTTGATTTTTAATTCTAATTGCTAAACAAAGAAGAAGCAATGTGCTGAACTGTAATTTTAAGATTCTTTAAAAAAAAGACATAAAATGTGGAATGCAAGAGAAATGACCATCTAGTAGTTTTTAGTGGAAAGCAAAATACAGTAAGACAAAACAGCATATGCTATCTTCCTTGCTGTTTAAAAGGTGAAAACCTGCATGAATTCTCTGCAAAAAAGGAAGGCAAGTACATAGAAGTCAATCTTTGCTGATTTAGATATACATATCTAAAGGCAGACAGGCAGACAAACAGCACACACTAGAAACAATAACAAGAATGCCATCTAACACCAAAAAGAAAACACAAACTATGTTTCTTTACCTTTTCTTCTTTCCAGTTCTCTGTTTGTTGTTTCATTTGGTGAAGAACCTCTTCCTTCTGTTGGATCAGCTGTTTGTTTCTTTCTCTCAGGTTCTGAAGGAAATAAAATAAGGCAAAAGGGATTACAATTTTGACACTATTTTTCAGAAAGGCAGACAGTTTGAGGTTTTTTGTTCCACACCTTGAAAAGTCATAACATTTGGACCAGGCTGCTAAGACCTGTGGATCTTGCACCAAAAAATTAAAATTCCTCATTTAGCAGTGACCATCTGTGGCCAGAGATAGTCTGATTCTAACGACCTTTTCTAAAGGCTTGAACACTCTGAATCTTTTCCTCAGTAGCAGAACAGAAGGAGGAACAGGATAAACCTTAATATCTATTTATCACCAAGTAAGCAGCACACATCCTGTATATTCTAGGAATATCCTTCACACTTTATTTACATGAAAGGAAGGCTATTTTCAAGTGCATAGCTGGGCCAAGCCATTTGGAAGTGTACTGTGGAAGGCTTTATTCATCTCCAGAAGGAGAAAGACACAGCTTATTTTAAAATAAAATTTTACAATTTTACAAACTGTGTGTCTTCATTTAACTGTCTGTCCATAAGAAGAGAGTCTTAATTATAAGGCTTGTTCCTGCAACCTCTGTAAGTACCTGCCGTGCTTATCCCCATGTAAAACAGTAATAATTGGTTACCTCAATTGTATCTTGCCAGTGTATGTTGTTCTTGTTCATCTGCTCTTGGTAAGCTTCTAACTGGCATTTCAGACACCTCATTTTCTCACTATAATGTTTCTTTATAGTAGTTACAGTCTCCTCCTTTATAGCAAAATATTATTGAGAAAATAAGTAGTGAGTGAGAATAGAAAGTCAAGCACAATAAAGAAAACAGTTTCCACAACAGGTTCTCTTCATTTTCTTTATTCAATGTTTTTTATTTTTATTCAATGTATTTTATTGCAAAAAATTATTATTGATCCCAGGAGGTTTGTACTATCATTCATTGAAGACTTCAAGTAAAACTTACTGCTAAAATAATATATATTTTGTGTATTTTTCTGCAGAAATAAAGCCAAAGCCTTTCTGAGAGCAGATCAGAATGAATTCACCTGAAGCACAGCTAAGCAATTTTAAAGACATTAAACTTAGGTCAGAAAGTGAAAGTTTGGAAGTAGCATAAAAAAAAAATCTGCACAGCAACCAAAATGAGAGCGATTCTGTGAAGTAAGATGATTACAGTCCCTGTGTTTGCAGGCTGTTGTCTCTTGCTATGCATCTGTGTTCTTCCCTTTTCTTTCTCTTCCCTTAGTGATCTGCAGTCATTTGAAAGTGGAAGATGTGACTGTGCCAGGGTTACATTCCTACCAAATTTCAGAAATAGATTTCCACTGGTATTACAATGCTTGTGCAGGTGTGACAACCTGAGAATAAGATGAAGTCTTGTTCTCTACCAAAGGGTATTTAGCCTTTGTATGCTACACACAGGAAGTTCTCTTGATTTTACTTGACAGTCAGAAGTGTTTGTTCACTTCCCCTTGGTGGCTTTAGAGGAATTTCTGAATCTCTTCCTTCTGTGTGCCCAGAGTAAACTTTAATTGTGTGGAAAACATTCCTCTTCATAGGAGCTAAGTGCCTGTATTACTCTGGATCAGAAAAGGAGGATGATGTGACAAATAAACAGAAAGGTGAAGCTGTAACTGCAAGAACAGATTCCAGAACAGAGTAGTCAAAGATGATGTAGATAATTCCATCTTTTGGGAGAGTTATTGACTAATGAAATGCAGAAATGCTTCCACTAAGGAAAGAGAGGTATTGTAGAGTTTTGGTCACATGAATGGCATCTCTGGACTGTCACCGTCAACTTGCAGGAGTTTACAGGTGGAGGGATTCTGCTATTCTGTAAACTATACTGACAAAACATTGCAAAACTGAAGCCAAGCTAAGTACAAAGCAGACAAAAAATACCCACCAAAAAAAAAAAAAAAAAAAAAAACGCCAGCCATAAAGGCAATTCAACTGGGCACAGCCCTTTACAATGCAGTCATTCTGTCATTCTTGAGAGGCACGGCCTACAGAAATGCTAATGTTGTAACTACAGTGTCAGTCATGACACGGAAGTGTTATTTAACAAAAAATTTTAGTAACAAATAAATTTTAGAAAAATCTCTGCCATTGTGCCCGACGCAAAGTAAAACCAGACTTCACAAAATTGTGAGATAAAATACACTTTAAGATACACTGACATTATTTACAGAATGGTACATGAATGGAGATGTTATTGTGAATGGAGTAGATATTATCCCTCTGTATCACTTTGATTAATGGTCAACAGTGCTAATGCTCCAGAATAATTACCTGCTTTTCTTTCCTTATATTGTCTAGTTTTCTGATTATCTTCATGTGTCTGTTTTTCATTTGCTGCATGTCTTTTACAATCTGTAGAGGATGAAGGAAATTATAAACTCAGAGCACTAGCAACTCCAGTTGTAATGAACCAGAGATAAATATCCAGTAAAACTGCAGGCCAAAAGTCTAGGCTTCAATAATAGAAAATATGTTATGCTATTGAATAAAAACCTGTGAATAACTTGAAATGGAATTTCTCTTTTGGTCCTAGCATTGCACCTCCACTTCTTCCTTTTTAATGTCATGATCTAAATAGAATATGGAAGACATAGTCATTATAATCATTCTAAAGTTCTAGAAAAAGAAAAATAGCACTGTGAGACCTACAACTGGGGAAAAAAGGGGGAAGCAGTGGGGAAGATTGCATTTTTGCATTTAAGAGTGAGAAGAACAAAGTGGTTACAGAATATACTCTATTTTATTTTGTATTTAATTAAAATAATTTGAAATTTGATAGAACTTTAAGGTACACTGGCATTTTTAATGACTAATAAGAAGAGATGTATACATGAAGGATGGACAACTTGAGCATTTTCCTGTTTGAAAATGAATCATTTAAGCTTTAAATTGCATCAGGTTCCTTAGGAAGCTGTTTAATTAATTTTGTTTCTAATCCAATTCATAACAGTCACCAAAGGAAAATTCCACCAGCACCTGTCCTAACTGTCCACCTTTTCTCTGACATACTCGTCTAGTAGGTGCAATGTCAAATTACACCTACAACACTGATACATGAATGACACTAACAGATACTGCTCAGTCAATTACAGCAGTAATGAATGTGATCATATATAAATTATAAAAAGCTAGAAATGTTCCTGAGATTTCCTTGGGTTCTGTTCTTCATTTAAGGTTTGTGTGATGTAGATTCTGCTGATAGTGAGCAGCTCAGCCAAATTAAAACAAAAAGAATAAAATCTCAGATTATTTGTTGTGGCTGATGCATTATTTGAAAATAGTTGTGGTTGTTAGCATGGATCTAGATTCTAAATCTTTATGAATATTTACAAGCAGTTGACTTGGGAGTGAGGAATCTCTGCCATCTGACACTGTCACAGTTCAAATGACATAAAAGTAACAAAGCACCAATGCAGTCTTGAAATATAGTCTCCTATTTACCCCCATCCAAAAAATTACTGTGGAAGTAGAGGAATTTTAGAGACACAATTTAAAGGTTAAGACACAAGAAAAGTCTCTTTGAGGAGAAGACTGAAAAGATCCAGATGGGTTTATCCCTCTCATCACCCAGAGAGATCAGAGTCATCTCAGTAATTTGCTCCAGGTATTTAACTTGTGTCTTAACATCTAACTCAGCAATCTGTATGCAGCCTGTACAAAAGAAGTCACCACTGAACTTTTTTGACTCATAATAAAAGACCAAGCATACAAGACCATATTTAGTGGAATAAATAAAGCAATGAACCCAGTAAACCATGGTATATATGTATTTGTGTTTATTATATATATATATATATGAATGCGCACACACGATGGTCCATAATTTAAAAATAGCTAAGTAGAAAATCAAAAATTTTTCTAGTTACTGGCACCAGAAATATTGTAATAGCAAAAAAACCTCACACTGCCAGTCAAATACCACATCCAGCAATCAAGAATCACGATGAGAAATATGTAAGAAGACAAAGGTTTCCTCCAAACACAGTTACAAGGGAGGTTTTGTCTTTACACACCTACCTCGGAAAGGCATTTAAGCAACCTGCAATCTGATCTAAGTTAGGATGGCACTTTGATTTTACTGTTTGCATTTTTATATCAATATTCAAAATTTAAATGCAGGCTTCCAAATTTGAATCAAAAAAACAACCCACTGGGCAAAAGAATTATATGAATTGAGTTAGTACAATGACAGTGATTATGACAATTCATCCAGTTTATCCTAAGAAAAGAGATGCTCGATTAAACTGTCAATTTTTAAAATATTGTAAATTATTCAGTCATTGGGGGCTTTCTTTGAGGGAAGGGGATGTTTGTTTTAGGTTTTCTTACCTTGATGATATGCAGTGTAGCTAAGCTGTAGGGTATATATGGCACTTTCATTGTACATTCCTCCAACTCAGTTGCTTTGTGATCAGCATCAGAACAAATTCCAGACGTGGTAAACTGATCTAGTGTAAAACAAAATTTATGTTGTCAACTAAAATGCACAGCAACTTTACATATGCATATTACATTTTAAATTTTTTACTAGAGGCATCAACTATATACATTTTTTTTTTTTTTCCTGATAGCAAAATAGGCTCCTGGGAGGAGACATGCAGCAACTCTGACTTGTCAGCTTTGATTTCTGGACACCATCACACATACTTATATTGTTTGACAATTACTTGTCCCTGAATACTCTGATATTCATTACTTACATATATTTATGTCATTAAAACTAAAAATTAAAAACAAGGTTACAAAAAACCATACAGAAACATGTTGCCTCTTAAGAAAACTAGCTTTTACCACAACTAAGAGGACACTTTATGTCCTTGGAAACTACATTTTACAAGTTATTTGATAGACCCATTTTTTTATGACAGTATGATATATATTTTACTTTTTTTAAAATCTTCCTTTTTTGTTAAATAAGATCACAAAATTACTTTTTTTCCCCAATCAGATCTCTCTGTCTTAATAATATAGCTGACTTCCTATTGGAAAATTATTTTAAGTATCATGATCCTCAACCCATTATCATAATTAACTAACTGGAGTATAAGGTCAAAAATACTGATGTAGTTACCTAGAACAGTGACTTGTGTATATCTAAGCTAAAGAATTTTATTCAAAAATCCAAGCAACACAACTTCATTCAATCAGAGTTCACATACAAGGGAGAAAAAAAAGAATATCCTCATTTTGTTTAATATATTATGTGTTCAAGAAAGCACGAATAATACTTGCTTTGTAAATATACCTTTTTCTTGAGTTCTGTCTTCACTCCATCCAATCAGGGAATTCAGAAATGACCACTTGTTTATATTCATTCCAAGCTTGTGCAACCATGAGTTTCCCTCTCCATCTGTTAACAAAATTCAAGTGCTAAATCATTTACATTATTGGACTGATTCTCTTTGGACAAAAAGTGTTTTAAGTAATTAAAAGTGATACAAATTGTGAGAGACTGGGAAGTAGTTGAGAAAGCCACAAGCATAAGAAGGATGTGTGAGGGCTTGAGACTTGAATGGTTCCACCCGATCCTAAAAATAGAGATATTGAGTGCAAAGGTTATATTCTGGACTTTTTAATCATCTTCTGTAAGAATGTTTTCCAAATGTTATTTTGAAAAATTAAAAAGCAAACTGGATTTTGCTCAGTATCTTGGGAAATGTGTCTGTGTGTTAAGAGGTGGGGCTGTATTCCATTGTTACTTGAGGTGTGTCTGACAGGTTTATTTGAGAACTCTGGATGCATGCAACATTCCTGCAGAGATAAAACCAAGCCACAACACCTTCAAGTGTTCTGGTGTGAAAGATAAAAAAGTTCCTCAAAGAAGTCCTCTGACTCTTTGAATTGGTCAAAACAATTGTCAGAAATTAAGAGATTTTGTGCACTAAGGAAATTTATATGTATAGACACCTTTCCTGAGTTCCTAAAACAATACTAATTTAGTTACATACTGCAGTGATTTTATACTAACAAATATCTGTCTCTGCACATTGCTTTTACTAGCTGTGTTTAAGTGGATGCACCACTTCAAAATACGATCTGTCCAGCTACTAGATGGAGTCATCAGATCCTGTTCAGGTACAGCCATAAAAGTCTTATTTCTTAAGATCCAATTTTGATGATGTATAAAATACATAACTAAAATACATGTTGTAAAGAGTACCCTTGGGTCAAGCTATTATTTTTTCTGAATTCATTATTTTCATTGCAGTACATTACATATATATTATACATATATTAAAAGTTTTTGTTCTGTGAATTATGTCATTGAAGGACGTAAATATAGAATATATTTTCTATATAGAACAGCTACTTTTGAAAAGACTTGACCTCTCACATCTACATCCTTTTGGTTCACAGTTTGCTTTCTTTCTGCCATCTTGGAGACTCTTGGCAGCCCTTCACTTAAAAATCCTACTTTAGGCAAAATTAGCCACTAGTGCATCAACGCTCGCAAGAGCATAGGGTCTATCTTTTCCTTAGGATAAAGATCAATCAGACATCCAGATTTAATTTCTGACTAAAAAATGCATTACTATATTGTAATTACGTACTATTAGAACTATTACATACTGATGCGACTGCAAAGTTTGTCTTCAACCTAGGCAGACCCCTCAGAGGAAAAATATTTGAAACTCCAACCAGTTAATTTGTGAATGCTAAAAATTAGTCTATAATGTCTTCTGTTTAACTTAGCATTTCATGGAGCTTGTGACTCAAAGCTACTAAACATCCCTTTTCATACCACTCGTGGGTTAACTCACACAGAATTCTGTGGCTTGGCAGGGATGAGACATCTGCAACAGTTTTTTCCATTTCTTTCCAATGCCACCGGTCAGACTGCTCTCAAAAGGCACTCTGGGTGTGACAGCTCCTTTCAGTTTAATTCCTTTAGAATGTAAGGCTCTTCAAACCAGAGGTCTCTCTCGGATTACAGTTAGAATGAAAGCATCCAGCACAGAATAGGCAGACATATTACTATTTCTGAATAACTACCACTGTACTTTTCAAAAGTTTTCAGAGAGATTGCACACTTTGTTTTAGAAGTTACAGATGTAGACCACACAAAAAAAATCTACTCCTGTTCTGATGGCTTTAGTTTTGACTGGTACAAAGCCACTATGCATCTGTTGTACATGAGGAGCTTGAAGACCTTGTCCATAACCTATAAACTGAATCTTGACAGGAATCCTTCCACTCAGTCCATATTCAAACTATATCAGCACTGATGACAAGGTGGACTGTAATGTTTATGCAGTTCTGCTTCAGAATCTACCAATACCTTATGTGGAAAGTACAATCTCATTCTGAACATCTGAGGCACAACTACTACTTACCCTCCTCAGGCGTGTCTTCCACCACAACACTTTCAATCACACATGAAGGATGTTCCTGTATGTCTTCTGAAGAATCAATAACACTGCCTGGTAGAAGAACAGAGGAGTGTATGGCGGTCTGTGGTTTAGACTCAGGATCAGTTTGTACTGAATCTTTGGGGACTTGCCAGCCTGAAAGGTCAACACTTTGCACCCATGCTTCTGGAAGAACAAGCAACATAATTGTTTTTAATAAAATACTAGGACAAGGCATTCTGTTGAGACTCTTAAAAATAAATTTCATTAAACAAGACCAGATTTGTAATATTACACCCCAGAATAGATTTAAGATTAAAATACTGAAAACTGTCAGCCAATTTAATTAAACCTGGGTGGACTTTCTCATAAACTGATCACAGGAAACCTTTAGTTTTGGGTCTTTCCTTCCTGTCTTTTTTGAAATCTAACGTGATCTTGGCTTGACTGTCAGATTTAGCTGAATTAGTAAAGCACATCGAGGTCCATGAAATAAAGTAATCAGAATTCACCATCTGTCCTGAATAAAACATGTCAGGTCTCATGCAGCTTCCATCCAAAAGCACATCTCAAACACACTCTTCAATGTATAACTCTTGGTCAACTTTTTTCCACTGGATATCCCTAAGAAATTTGCTCTTTTTGTGATCAATTTTTGTTTCCCCAGAAAAAGGTTTTCTTGATGAATTTTAAAGAAAACAAAGATATTTATGAGTGAAAAGGCTTCCTTTTTTTTTTAATACCTTGCCAACCTCATAAGTTCCATAGAGAAAGATGCTGCTTTTCTATTTCTTCAAGGTTTATGGAACAGCCAGGAGGAAAATGAATACTTGATTCTGCACATGAAATGCAAATGACAGGCTTTTTGGGAAGCACTCATAGCACATGCACAGAAATGAAAATGTAGGTGCCTATAAGTTCAGCAACTGAACTCCTGTTATGGCAGAGATTTCAGCTATCTGGCTAGGGGTGTCAGCATTGGCACTTGCTCACACTTGGTTTGTGCTCACTGAAAAGACCTGAACAATACACTTGCAGAAGTAGAAGTGGTCATAAAAAATTATGATCATAGCAAAGTTTTCATTGAAATGACCATGGACCACTTGAAGGTCTATATAGCTAATGGAGCTGACAGAATGTTTTCATATGGTAGATTGAGAAACGCAGCTCAGAAATGCAGAATAACAAAGACCAGTCTGGTTTAACTAATCCTTCCATCCCACTGTCACCACAGCTTGAAACTTTTTTTATGTTTCCCCAATCAGTTTAGTAAGTAGTGCTACCCAAAGAAGCAGCACAAGAATATGTTCCTAGACTGAAATCAGCTTCTGCTGTGGTTTAAGCCTATGTAGCAGCTCAGCCCCATGCAGCCGCTACTTCCTCCCTCACTCCCCCACAATGATGGGTGAGTTCATCAGGAGGGTGAAAAACTCATGGGTTGAGCTAAAGAAAGTTAATAGGTAAAGCAAAGATCTACATACAAGCAAAACATAATAAGGAATTAATTCACTACTTCCCATTGGCAAGCTGATATTTACTCAACTACAGGAAAGCAGGGCTCCATTGCATGTAACTGTTACTTAAAAGACAAATTCTGTAACTCAAAAGATCCTTTATTTTTTCCCTTTACACTTTTATTGCAGTGCACAATATCGTACAGGATATCCCTTGGGACAGTGTTGTGGTTTAGGAATGGTACTCCCTTGTTCAGTGCCCGCCCCAAGACTGTCCTAAACCACACACCACTCTCTCATAACAAAACAAACTCTCTTTTAATACCTTTGTGTAGAGAGGCTGTCTGAGAGTAAGTTTCATTTTTGCTTCTTGTTACAGCATTTTCTGTTGATGCACAGACTCTCTGCTATTCAATATTACCCATAGTGCAAGTGCATGCACTGGACTTTCTTATAATGACACCAGTGGACTGAACAGGGCCTGTCCCACCCTCTGTGCTCTGATGTAAAACAAAGAACAGCAGTGTGAGAGAGGACTGGTGGGAATGCCCTTAAAGTGTGGTTCATTAGAACAGCCAGAGCGAAAGAGAAGACCACTGCTTCTGTGACTTGGGCAGATGTACAGAGTGCTTCTCCTTCATCATGGGGAAAATTGTTTCCCTTTGTTGCTTACAAAACAGTGGAAACTATAATTTTTATCCCTGCTGCTGATCACTCCAAGAATCAGGAATGTAGCAATGAAGTTACAATATTCAGTATAACTGAGTGGTTAGAAAATGGGCCTTCTGAAGCCTCATCTCTTTTTTGTGCATGGAATAGTGGCTTCCTCTCCTATTTACCAACTGCCTGGATTGTTACTGAAGTCTATTCCTTCCTCATTAGCACTACATCACATTGGTATCAGCTGGTATGAAGATTCATACCAGGATATCTTTTATAACTCCATCTCATCCCTTGAAAGTGATTTAGCAATTAACTTCGACAGTGTACTACAAGTAAAGGCTTGTTTGCATTGTTACAAGCTACAACTCAGTTCTTTTCCAGATGGAAATTCATTATGCAAACATTTTCTTTTTACTCTGCCTGGTCAAACAACATTTTTCTCTCTAACATTCTCAGGTTACACTGCCTTAAGTAACAACCTTGCCCAGTTTTATTGCCCAACAGAGCTGACAATCAAACATGTTTAACTTGTTATTCTTCAATTCTGGTGAGAAGGTTAAACAGTCAGTCAGGATATATGTGTACATATATATAGTTGGCAAGAAGAAGACAATATATGGCAGCTATCACCTAATAAGTTGCCAATATGGAGCAAAACACCTGTGTCAACCATTAATATTCCAGCTTGCTACCACAGGCAGCAAAGCTTTTCTTGCTGTATTTTGTCGATCTTTCCTCTTGAAAATAAGAATAAAGGCATGTGTTTTGTATTATAAGTCACAGACATGCTGGAGAAAATGCAAGAATCTAGATTTAACTTTCCTTGGAAAATGATGTGTGTTTGTGTGTCTGTTGATAGACAGAGTTGTTCCTTCATATTGCTTAGACCGGAGATTCCATGGTATTCCCAGTCTACTCATTCATTAGTCAGCTGACTGAAACAACAAACAGACCACAATGCCGCACTAATGGTGCTATTCATTGCTAAATCAGACATGGCAATTCAGTGTTAATCTTCAATATTGCATTTAAATTCTAAACATAATGCTTGAGAAGTATGTTTGACATCTGAAGAAAAACTACTTTTACAAATACATGTGGGAAGGCCTAGTATTAAGTAAGAGAAGACTGCTCCCTTATGATTTATGGACAGTATCTCCAGGTTGCATAGAATAAGCTGCAAATATTCCTCATCTTTCTCTCAAACTGTTTTTCGGCACCCTGCTCCCTAAGGTGGGGCAAGACAAACCACCCTCAATGTTTATTACAGGCTTTGCATAACTGCTCATTTATTTTTTTAATTATACACCATTGAAAAGCAGTTATAGAATCTGGCCTTCTGCTTTCACTTATCCTAACCCTGAACTCTTACTTAATAAATGTCTCAAACTATCAATGATTGTAGATGCTGAATATTTTACTTTTTGAGACTCAATATGGCCACATTGGGGCCAGAAAAAAAAATGTGTCAGAAAAAAAATGAAGCCTGAACAGTCACCATAGTTTTTGCAGGAGGTAATCTACATATCAAAAATTTTTTTAAGAGTACAAGTGCAATTTAAAGACAATTTTAAGATGTCACAGTTAGGATACATATTATCACTGTGGAAAATCTAGGAGGAAACCCACAACTTTTGGCAATATAATTTTTTTTCTTTTGTTGTGACATCATCATCTCTTCTTTGAGGCAGAAACCTCTGGTAAAACTTATTTGCCTTGCAGACTAATTATTTTCAGCAAACAGGAGTTAGGATTTCAGGGAAAAAATAAGCAGCAGGCATGTGAGACTTTGAGCAAAGGTCTAAGTTTACAAAAAAAAAGTCTTAAATAAAATAATGGTAGAAAATAAATTAGGACCTACTTAATTAATTTTTAATCACTTATTAGTGAAAATGGTTTATGTTTAAAGTTCAATTGAAACTCCCTTTCCTTAAGTTTAAGTTAATTGCTTCCTGTCCTACAAATTGATGATTTTTGAAGCTTTCTGAACTCAATCTTCTGAGAAATAACTGAAGATTCTTACATTATTAGCCCATCATCCCACTTTTCAGACTTTCACTAGAAGCCACATTCATCAGCTCTTTGATGATTCCCTTGTACACTCTGTCTTGTTCATCTTCTAAGATTGCATTTCTTGAAATGACATGAGTATCATGCCTGACATACTCAATAACTTGTTGAGCTGTGAAAAGTCAGGCCTATTTTTCTAAAAAATCACAAACTATTTGTAAAACCTGCTGTCTTTACTTAGAAGACCTTAATTTACCACACTTTCTAAATGTTTATGAAGACACATATACAATATTCCAAATTATCCCTAGCATTTGAACACATATTTCCTAGGTTTGCAAGACAGCTTTTGAAAAATAATTAGCTGTGTTTAAAACTATTATCAATTATTTGTGCTTATCCTTCTGCTATGTAAATTACTTAGCTCTTTTAGTATGCATTTTCCATGCATGAGTTCTTTTCTTTCTTCGACTTTTTCTACATCTGAGAAGCTGAAAAAGAGATAGTTGTCCTCTTCCCACTTTTCACTTAACTTACTTGATATAATAGTAGCCTGGCTCCACCCTTCCACTCTCAATAGCTGTGTGCCAGAATGTAACATACATAAACATTTTTTGTTTTTACTAAATAAATCCTAAGTCCTAAATAATTACCTTCATCCATGGTTATCCGTCTCTTTCTCAGTGTTTCCAGACAGATGAGAGTTAACTTCTGGTATTTTCTGAAAGCCTCCCACACTGTGTACATAAATATTTAACCTGCAAAAAATGCAAGAGCCTCACTAGGCAACAAGATACCTGCAGAAAGAAAAATACTGTTACTGGATTAGGTTTCTTCTCACTGTTTCCTGCTGCAGGCAATGTCTGTTTTGCCACCAGACTAAAACTTACTAGATGAAAGTCAAAGGTGTAGGAAATTTAACTATAAGTGTTACAAATACCGGCTGGTGCTATATATCTGAAAGCACAAATACCCACAAGATTAGAATGGTTTCATTAGAATAGTTTACAATCTCTGCACTTCCTTGGTTTATCTGGAAGAATGTGAAATGTGATTCTCTTGTTACACTTCCAGTAGTAGTTAAATTGATAGAGATCTAAGTGTTATTTTACGCAATTTCATCTCTAATTTCACATTAACAGAGTGATTAAATGGTTCCAGATGAAGCTGTTACTACGTTAGAACAACTTTTGCCCTGCTTTTCATGATTTTTTTCAAGGAAGTCTATTGCCATTTCCCTTCTCTCCTAATTAAAGGTAAAACAAGTCCACATTTTATCACTGCCTGTACCACTATGCTGTGACTGGCCTCAGCTGAGACTGGCAGGTTATTTTAAACTGTAAGGCAATATGCGGTTCTCTTGGAATAACTCCAGGTACAAAACTTCTGATATATTCCTATATTAATATGAACAAAACAGCAGCAGAAATGGGGAGAAGCAAGTACTATTCAGCAGTTTCGAAAGAAAATACAGAATGCAGTGTTTGCAGGCTAGTGTGATCCAGCCCAGGCAGGTGAGACCAGTGGCTCAGGGTTTCTACCTCATCGCTATTGTTGTGCACCCCACCCTTATGACAAAAAGGACTAAACCAGGAACTTGCCTTTAGATCATAGTACAAAAGGAAAGCTTTTGGTATCACTAACTCAACAAGCAGTTTCACTATGGGATTACAGGAAGCAGCTTCATTGTAAACCTTTGTACAAATAATCCACAGCTAATTTAATTTCTGGGACTATTTTCTCTGCTGTGTTAATTTGAATATTTTATAGCTCCTATGGGATGTAAAGAACACAGCATGGTATAGGGACCTATATAAAAGGCTTCTTTAAGAGGGTATTTTTCTTTTAAAAAAAGGAACTATTTTTTGACTTTTCTTTCTAGGATAACAAAAATGTAAGGGGGTGTTTTTGCCTTCCTTCCTCTTTTCTCTTATCACAGTGGAAAAAAAAGAGAATTAAAAATGGAAAAGGAAAAAAGGAAATAATAGAAAATAAACCATCTGAACAAATAAGGATGTTTGGTTTTTAAATATTCATAATCTTATAAAAGTAAAAATATATTTGACAGATCATGTTTCCAAATTCTTTTTTACAGTAGTAAATGATATAAAATATATATAAAATACCCATCTGTATTTTAATGGGGTATTTTAGGTTTCTATTTCAATTTTTTAATGTTCACTGTAATGTTTCTTGCTTTGTTTAGTCTTTGAGGGGTGTGTAGTTGTCCCAGTCTTGAACTAGAATGTGAGTGTGTTAGCTATTAAACGAACACAAGAAAACAGATTGGTAGTGCCGCAGATATCCTGAGATCACTCCTTTCAGTATGTTTGTTTTGGCTGGTATTTTTGCTAGTTTTACTTAAGAAGAATCTACACCTGACAGACCTTCTTTACCTTTTTACTTAAAACACCATTCAAAAAATCCCTGCAGTAATCAATTACACTATATTTTTTTTTCTTAAATTAACATCATTGGGACTCACTCTTCCACTCTTGTCTCTTGTATTTATTTATCCATAATAGTTCATGCATAATTATGTGAAGATAAATTTCTATGGCTAGGTGTTTTATGTTCCTCTTTGTATGTTCCCAATGACTTGGATTCTCTTGAGAAACTTATAGCAGCTCCAGGGATAAATAATTTACTCTAGTATAGAATAGCCCTACATTTGAAATGTTGCCCCTGCACCTTTCTCCTTTGAGGAAAATCAAATGCAAATCAAGCTCTGAGTTATGTACCTTTAGGCAGTTCTATAGTGGAACAAATTACAACAAATACAAATATGTCTTGAACCTTTTTCTCTTTAAAACAGAAACAAACTTAAACTCTTTAAAATTTCCCATTAATAACTGTGACTTGCACCATGTCACCTATTGTGCTCTAGTGGTATTTCTTCTCAAATAGCAGTCTTGAGGCAATCCAGTCTAGAGTAAAACTGAAACAAAAGAACAGGAGATTTCTGGGGTTTTAGCTGGAAACACAGTAAAGAATTCTTGTTTAACATCACAGTAGAGAAGTTTGTATGAAATCTTCTGGATACAAATTATTTTGCTGAAAGTCAACAATAAACTTATATTTAAATTAATGAAAAAACACATAAAATGGAGGAGGTCAGAAAAAATACTTTTTCAAATGGAATTCTGCAGCTTAGATTTTTTGCTGTCAGACTTTGGTTTTGTTAAGACTTGAGGGAAAGGTACATGAAAAGCTTCATTTTGTCTGACATTAAACTATTCCAATGTTCCATAGAAGCAAATCAATTATGCAATCAGTGACTAATTGTGAATTAGTTCTCTCTCCTAATTTTGGCAAGTAAGCTACTGAGTGAAATACTAACAGCCAAGCAGTCTCCAAAAACTTCTCCTAACCACAAATCACCCCCACTGATTCTGGAAACAAGCTATTACAAGAGTGAATGGCATGTATAGTTTCCTCAGGTTTTTATGACTGTTCTTACTACACCCTGAATGTAGACAATGAGCAAAACATGATTTACTATTCTGCACTTATGTAATTCTTGTTTCTTCATAGTAGTGGCACCCACATCAGGGCTATGCCATTCAGAAAAAATATCACCTTGACTGAAGTGATTCTGAAGATTCAGAGCATGATACTTGCTCCTCGTTGTAGCTAGGGAATAAGATATGTTTTATTGTTTTAATCTGGATACTTTTTGTCAGTAGATCCACTCAGTGGTATGTATTTCAACAGAAACAACCAAAGCAGCGTGGTTTGCAAAGGGCATATTTGTAAATGTTTAAAATATTAATTTTCTTAAGAGAAAAAGCAACACAAGAAATGGCAGTATATGTAAAACGACTTCAAAGAATCAATTTCAGAATGCCAAATAATCTGGGAAATCCCAGATGGCTAAATTTAACCTGCATATTGCAGTACCACAGGTGGTTCATCTGCTGAATAATTTTTTGCTAATTAGTGCAGTCTCTTCTTTCTTTGAAGCTACAACAATGCAATTGTGCAGCAGGGTTCAGTCTCTTGTAAATCAGAGGACTGCTCATCCTGCTGCTTGATTTCCCTAGAAGAGACCTCCCAGCTCGGTTCCTCCTAAGATCAGTTGTGACATACCAGCAACTCTCTTTTTTTGGTTTGGTGTTTTGCGGAGGAGGATGTTTGGAGGTTTTCTCCATTAAGGGCACCAACCTTTCCACAGCATTGATACGCACTTCAACTATTTAAAGTCCCTGTGTTCCCTGGACCTCTGTTATTATTTACACCCTCTAATTAGCATTGTATGCTGCATAGGACAGTAAAAAACTTATGCATTCCCACTTTGTCTTGTCCCTTTAGCACTTTCCCCTGCATGTGCAGTGAGTTTTACCTTCCACTGTAATTTATTATTTTTGTCACAGCTTCATCATAAACCAGGTCTGTTTTGCTCTACTGTGATTTAGAGGAAGATTTGTATAACAAGGATTTCCTAATTTTTTTTCCTAGAGGCTTCCTAGAAGGTCCACATTTTCCTCATACAAATTACTTTGTCACACAGTTATAGCGTTTTTTTCTGGAAGGCAGTCTGAGATGGTGAAAAGCTTCTGGGAGTGCTTCCCTGTTTGTGCCCCTAAGATGAATTCCTGGTTAAAGAGGCAGAACTTGAGTTCATTTAAACTGAATGGGATTTCTAGTCATGAAAATGATGTTACCTTAACATGATTCCTCATGCAGCTACTCTGCCTGTTTCCACAAGCGAATGGGCTATTTTTATTTCTCTGTGCAGAATATTTTTATTTCTGGGCTGTTCACTAGCATTTTGTGTCTCCTGGATAGCCAAGCTGTGTTTTACCATGAGATTCAGAATATCCCATTACACTTCTAAAAATTTATCCAACTGCAGAAAGATATTTACTGCAATTAAGGAAGAATAAATATTAAAGCTAATTATGGAAGCAGGTGCATGTTTGATTAAAGCATGGAATTACTGCTGCCTGAGAATTATTGCTAATTTCATGAGGCAATAACAAAATGCAAATCCATGTTAAAAGACAGAGGTGTTAAATATTTTATACTGTGCAAATACAATTAATTCTTGTTAGAAAATTCCTCAAAAATACTTATTGATTATTTTGAATCAGTATCATGACACAAATGTATGTTGTCCAATCTTTTCCCTATTTACAAGCTTGCAAAGAGGTTCAGAGCTGAAACATGATCTGAATGGGAAATAATATATTAATGAAAATAAAACCTTTAAGAGAGAAGCCGTAACAGATACTACACAATTTTGAATGTGTCCTATTGTGTCTAATGAATATATATTTTTTTTAAGCATGAAACTAAAAAAGAAATTATATGTCTAGATTTGAAGCCATCCAGCCCATAATATAGGATCACAGGGATACCCAGAATCACAACCTGACTCTAGGTGGACCTCACTAGGATCATGCAGATCAGGTGGAAATGAATAGATAGTGTAGCTCTTCTCACTGAATTTGATATTTAATCTCTTGTAATGTCAAAGGAAGAGATGAAGGTCTGAGGAGGCCCTATACTTCAGTATGCTGGAAGGACATTTTTCTGAATAGCGTAACTGAGACATGCTTCCTGAAACAGGATGTGGTAAATATGTGTTAGTAAAAATGCTATCTCTGGAATATCTTCTTGGAAGTATTACTGCCTTCGGTAGGCCTGCTGTAAGTCACGCATGCTCTTAGACCTGTATCATCGATAGGACTCTCTCTGTTCCCTGAAACCAGAGTACAGGTGCTACATTGCAGGTCCTGGCTGCCCAAGTAAATCAAGTAATGTGTTTCACCTCAGTTCTTTAGGAAGTGGATAAAAGCTACTGAAGATAAATGAAGTCACAAGGTGCAAAAGATGAGAGAGGAAGATTCCAGTTGGCTCTGGATTGCTATCAGATGGTTCAAAAGGGATGGCTGTCCTGGTGTGAAACAGGCAGGGCTCGGTTTTATGATTTATTGCCTGGCAGTAGCCTCAGGAACTCTTTCAGGATAATGCTATTTCATAACAATGCAATTTGTGAGCATCAGTTTTCACTTAAAGTTTATCTCATAGGCAGTCTGAAGATCATTTGTAAAATTGGGGTTTTGGTTTACTCTAGGTAGAATGGTCATTTCCAAAATTTCTCCAACCTTAACTCTTCTTTAAGGCACCTTGAGTAGAATAAACACAGAGTTACAGCAGGTTGGTACCTCTGAAACAGATGTAAGGGCTGCTGCTCTCACTCTCAAATTCCATGAAAATTCCTGACTCATTTTGCTATCATTTTGTGTAGGATGGATTACGTGGGGAAATCCCATCTTTCCAACTGAGCTGTCATCACTAGCCCTAAGAGAAATATTTGGCATGGCCAAATCTGGCAGTTTATCAAAAGTGACCATTTTTCTTTTCCATTTTCACTGAACATTTCTGTTTCTCTCAGGAGCAGCTGCATTCCATACTACATTGAGTGTTGTAAATAAAGATATTTCTTTTTGTCACTTTTGAGACATTTAAGCCTCTATGACAGTTGGCTGCATGCTTTGCCACTTCTGAATAAATAATGACAAGTCAACAATAAACAATATGCAAACTGTTACAGCTTTATGAAACAAATGATAGAGTAACAGTTAAAAACTTAACAATAAACAACTGTTAGGAGCTCCATCCAATTGAATTGATTTTTTTAAGTGGCAGCATTTTGTACAATAAAGCACTCTAGTGCAGATGGTGACTCAGCTGAGCTCCAGGAAGACAGTGAGTCAACATCTGTCCATGCGTTAAGAAGGAGGAAAAGCAAATGCAAACAGCTTATGCAATGAATAGCAGGACAATTCCTTCCTGTAAGATCACTCTGAAGGTGGAAACATGGGCCTGAAAGACAATACAATTAGATTAAAAAAAAAAACCCAAAACAAACCAAAACTAAATCAGACATGAAAAACTACTATGATAAAAATGGGATAATAATCTGATTAAGGAAAACTATATTGAAAAATAAGTCATCATGAAGGAGTGTTTTATGATACACTTGTAGCCCTTAGTTGTGCTCATTAATAGACAGGGCAACAGTCCCAGAAAAAGCATATAAACAGAAATTTTGGCCAAGTGAATAAGACTGACCCAAGTGAAATAAGACTGCTAGTGTCATTCTGACATGGAATTCAGGAGGGCTAGAGTAATCTGAACATCACACATCATAATTAAATAAACAAATCAAAATACAACCTGACAGCTTGCTCACAGTATTGCTGTCAGCTAGTAGGCCCCTTCAGTTACTCAGCTTACTGAATAACATCTGAAATACTTTGGTCAAATGATATATTAAATGTACAGAGGGAAAGGAAATAACAAAGAATAGGAGAAAATTGCTCTTGGAGGGTCAGGCAGGCTGCGGACTCCCTGGGAGCCAGAAGTGTTCCCACGGGGGCCAGCAAGGCAGGGCCTGGCAGCCCCTCCTCTCCCATCACCCCAGCCAGGAGCAGGACAGCTGGGGTGGGCACTGTAGGCAGCCCCAGCTCCAGGCACTTGGCACCTCTCTGGGGATGGGAATGTGACAGACCATCAGCCCGTAGGCTGGGTTCCAGTTTCAGTCCCAGCCCTCTATAAGGCAGCAGGGCAGTGACTCAAGTGGGGAATGAGGGCTGAGGTCACTGCTGAGGGCAGATCCCGGGGCTGGGGTGGCCTGACTGCTGTGTCCTTCAGCACACCAGAGGCTCTCCCCTAGGCTGGTGGGATGGGGCCCTCCTTGGCTGTGATAAGCAGATTGCTGAGCACCACACACTTGGGGGTACGGAGGAAGATGTGCATGTGTGTTATATTACATTTGAGACATTTGTGAGGGTCCCCTCTAATAATTGCCATCAGTCTGTTCCTCTTCCTCCTCATTTAATTGATTGTTAGACATGGGTTTCGAGATCAGACTGCATTTCATGTACATGTGAGGCAGACCACTCATACTTGAGGGTACCGGTGGGTTGCAGCAAGTCAGCAGAAGGGGCATGAAAGTCTGCTATCTTCCCGTTGCAAACACTTCTGGTTCAGCAAGAGGTATTTCTTCACTGGGCATTGTGTTCCACGCCAATCTGAGATGTTAGTGATATGCATTGTGCCAGGCTGGGCTGGCTTGGCAAGGAAGTGCTTGCAGAAAACCACTTCTAGCAGATATACCCTCATCTTGTGCAAACCACTCTCACTTTGAACTTCAGAGTTTAATCTGATGGTTTCAACCTCTTTCTGATCATGTAGATGCCAATTATTGCCCTTATATTAAGCCTGCCATTTTCCATGAGTTTCTTTCCAAGAAAAAAAGTTATTTATATTAAATACTAAACATGTTTCATTCCTGGGCCATTTCTACCACTGGTCTATGTGTAAAAGAAGCAGAGCTGATAGCCACCAGATCTCAGCGAAGTGAGGATGCTGCCTTGACTCTTCACCCTTTTTCTCTCAAAGTTTCACTGAGCAAAGATAAATCTTAATATATTCACTGTGAAATGGTATCAGACATGACAAAATGTGAAGAGAGTAACTCAAGTTTAGTTTTCTTAACATTTAATCATATGATCCCAAAAGATTTATGGCAATTTATTAAAGTAGGCAATGTGGTCAGGGCAGGAGACGAGAGGAGACCTACCGTGGCTCGCTCATTTTTTGTCTTTTCCTTTCAGAAATCTGCACATACTTTTGCCAGCACATAGTTTCGCAATGACTTTTTTTCCTTAATGTTTCTCCATTTTGGGTGGCACCCAGATACAGCTGCCGCAGATGATAACTAGAGCTGTGGAAACACTGGTTGCTAGGAGGGGTTTTCTGCAAAGGCTATAAAAGCTTTGAAAGCCCTCTGCTCCTTTACTCCTGACTGTGCAGCCCTGCAAGGCAACGTTTGTGAGGAGTAAGGTAGGATTTTGTAGTTCATGACTGCTCTCTGTAGACCGAGCACACTTTAAGAATTGTGTGCTGATTTTGTCAAGTGACGTGGTGCAAACTTTCTGTGGGTTGGATTTGATGTCAGGGGAAAAGACGGGCGTGGGCAGGAGAAATTCTTTCCATTTTGGAACACTTTACACAAGGGCTTGGACAATTACTGCTTTTATTTAATGCAATTAAATAAAGGGAATAAAAAATGGTTAAAACTTCAAAACCAAACTTATTTGGAGTTGACCACTTTATATATATTCCTTTTTAGTAGGCTGCTGTAGAAATGTGCAGTAAAACTGGAATTCCTAGGAAACTACTATGCTTTGTGTGTAAACTTGAAAAATAGAAACAGCTGTTGTTAATTCAACAACTGTTGCTTTAGGACTTAGAAGAGACATTGCTCATGAAAGGGATGAGAATCAAATCTCTTAGAAATCAAATCAGAAATAAAATTTTAGAAATCAAATGAATCTTTTAGAAACATAAGAGCAAAATCCTGGTTTTCTGACTAAGAACTTGGCAAACCCACATAAAAGCTGTATCATCTGGGGTTTGTTCTGCTAAATCTTTCCATAGAATTTTACAAGGATGAGATATTTTTTCTCTCTGGTGTTTTCATATTCAGCAGACTTTTCACTGCAAAGTAAATTACTGTGTTAGATCTTCTGCCTGTTTTTCTACATGGCTGTAATTTACATTAAGATCCTGATATCAAGCCTTTGAAAGTAACCACATATCTGACATGCCTCATGATATGGTTAAATAAGCATAGATAAATGCTGTCATTTGACACAGACTGTAGTGTAAAAATCTAGTTTGTGCCCTTAAATATTTTTAATAAGGCATTTTCTCAAAACCTTAAAAAGTTTTGATAGGTTCAGTTCAAGGGTGCCTCTTCAGGGGGTTAAGATCCAGACAGAAAGAAATATTGTGGTGATTTTTGTGAAACAACAGTTAGGACTTTCAGTCTGGATGTCTGTCTGATTTTTCAATCCAGTTGATTGTTGATCATTCCAATTGGGAATGACAAAATGCACAAAACCCACAATATTTTTCAAGCTGAGAGACATTAACTTTTTGATCCTCTTTCCTGTTCAGCAGAACATGTACAAATTCCAGACTGGGAAGTGGGACATGTAGCCTAGACAGTATTTTGTTAAACAGAATAACTCTCGAATAGGTACCTGGCAGGGAGTAACCAGAAAGGAGCATCACACTTTTCTGTGGTACATTCTCTTTGCTCCTCTCAGTAAGAACATGGGGTTTTTTTTCTTTTCCTTGCTCACAATCTATGTTCTGAGCATAAAAGTACCCAAAAATGTATGACAGAAAGCCATCAGTTCTTTCAGTCCTTTTCATACTGTATTGAAGTAATGCTTGGACTGAATGTGTCCCTCCTGGGTCTAGGTATCGTTTACATGATTGCATTTTAGAGTGGCAGGAGACAAAGTATTGGGCAAGACCTTGTCTGCATCAGAGGGCTGGTTATCTTCCTAGATTCCAGTCTGCTTTTTTCTTACCAGCTGTAGTTTCTTCCAAAGCAGAAGAAAAGTTTTATATGTAAGTTGGTTTCTTACCTTGCGAAGCTCCTCTCAAGACTAAGCAGACTATTCAAGCAGACTAAGGTCTTTAGCTCCTCTCAAGAGCCATTGCCTACTTTGACTTATATTAACATTGCATTTTTTGTTTACTACATGGAAATAGATGGATCTACGTGTCAGTGTCTTTATTTCAAAAGAGGCACAGACTTTTTTCTTACTGTATAATTTAAATCAGAAAAGACATAAAGTTTTAGAGACTTAATAAGCACAATTTAGTGTAGTCTAGTAGCCTTCTGCTCCAGTCAGCCCCAAGGACAGCAAAACCTTTAGAGCTTGGTGTCAAGGGTGGGTGTGGGGATATGTAGAAGAAACGCAGTGCTTCCCAAAGCCAGTTCTCCCTGGTAAGTGTTCCTTTATCAAGCAAAATACACCTCTTCTCAGATCTGGTGCAGGGAGACTGAATCTTGTTTCACAGTTTGAAGTGGTTCTGTGCCCTGTGGACCAGTTAGTCAGCAGACATACCAGTACATGTCAGCGTTGATGACTCAGTGCACCCAGTATGGAGATTTTTATGTGCTTTCATCCTGCTGCACATGGCCTTCATTTTATGGTGTTATAAAATGCAGCAGAACTTCAGGTACTACAGTGCTTCATCTGCCCTTGTTAACTTCTGTCAATACAAGAAGAGTGCAGGACTCACTCTGACAGCTTGAGAAAAGTGCTGGTTGCAGTTGTGATGTAAGCATGCTTTTCTCGTCCTGGCTAAATAGCAGGTCATAAAAGTTGGTCCTTAAATATGACTCAATATTCTGTCCATTATTTACCCAGTTGAGGCCTACTCTAAATAATATACAAATACAGATTTTAAATCAGTTTCAGTTTTTGTGGCAGCACAGGCAGAGCTAAATTCCTTCCTAAGGGAAGGAAACAAAAGCAAGAGTTTTTTGGGGAAGAGGGAATATGGGTGGCTCTTACCTTGGAGAGGGGTGGTAAGGAGAGCTGCAGGCAGGCTGTGTGAGGTATTTGTCACTTTGTTGGTTGCTGAATGTGGAAGTAAGCTTTAGAGTTTTGCTGTGAGAGACAGAAAGACCTGGACTGTGGCTACACTCCTTGGTGCTAAACTTGTATTGGTTCAAAAGATTGGTCTCTGCCCTTCCTACAGGACAGAGGGGATGTGTTGGCAGCATAACTAACATTTTTTATTATGATAAAAACCCCGAAAATCCAAATAGAATTTTGTCTCTTAACACCAGTTTCAAGGTCAGTCTGGTTTACTCAGCAACAGTACCTCTAGTTATTGCTTGTATGTATGCTTTAAAACCAACTCATCCCTAGAGTTTGCTGAGGAAGAGCATTTAAAAAAAAAAATCTAGTTAAATAACTATTTGATAAACCATTGATATCTTCTTTCTATTCCCTCACTGTTTCCGTTAGCAAACAGAAAATTCCTCACACCAACAATAGAAGTTGTTATGAAGCAACCTGTCCATTATTTTTGAGTACTTAATGTCACATCACCACTCATTTCTTCCTTTTCTGCATAGTGACTAATGGAAAATCTGGGTTGATTTTCTGTTTGAGCAGTGAAAAGCAAAAAATTATTTTAAATCCTCTTCTTAAACTGGTAATGCTTTATTATTATCATGTAGAAATTGTAGGAAATATGCAAGAAAAAGTAATGTATATAAAACTCTCCAGATGTACTCATCAGTCAAAGAAATTACATGAAAGTATATTTAACAAGGGAATATCTTTTTTCCTAACATAATATACGAGAACTCCAACCTCAGTGACTGATGAGACAAGAGCACTTGTTTACCAGTGAATTTCAAAATGAGCATAGATGATAGATTAACTAATGAAAAAGACAGGCTAATTGGTTTCTAGTAACTTCCCTTTGTAAGTCAGTGCTAATGCTAATGTGTTGCTATAGGCAAATAGTACTATTACTGTTCTAATCTAAAACTTCTGAAAGTAGCTAAGAATGTAGGGGTGAGCAAGCAGTTGTGGAGCATCACATCACCTGAGAAACATCAAAGCTTCCCATAGCACAGGCCCGTTACCATGTGGGACACTAACCACTGCATGTCGTAGTGCTAGAGAAGTGATTTTGGGGGTGGGAATTCTTGAGTTGCACTGGTGCTCAAAATGATGAGAAATGGTTTGTATCTCTTCCCAGAAACTCTGTCAACATGGCTATGGTATCAGAATTTCTGAAGCAGGCATGGTTCATGGACAATCAGGAGCTGGTTTAAAGGCATTTAAACATCTTTCATACTTACAAATAGAGGAAAAATAATGGTAAAACTCCTGCAGATTAGAACTGGAACCCAATTTTATTGCAGTGTACAGTCTAATGTAACCATATAATGTAGGAAGTTTGCTACCAGATGAAAAATTGCTCCTGTTTGCACCTATCAGTCTAGTTATCAATTTCTAGGCAGAACTAGATAGTGTGATTAAATTGTAATTCCCAACGGCCAGTCACTGATTCACTAAAATCGGCTTCTTTAAAGTAGTAATCTGATGCTGAGTTGTGTGAACGTGTCAAAACATGTTCAGGCAATGTATGTGAACAAAACAGGGACTGTTTGGCTGAGATTTAGGAAGCCATGAGTTAGAATATAGGAGTGTAAAGGAGGAAGTAAAATTTTCATATCACATGTCATGCCAACGAGCCACAACACGTAACAAAAAGCCTCAGACAATGAGTACTGTTATAGATTAGAAAGGAGGGGTATGGTAGTGAGGAGTCAAGATTACTGCACTAGGATGATGTGGAGAGTCTTTGTGATAATGAGGTGAAGATACTGAAATGAAAGCAAAGGTAAAGCAGTACACCGTGAAGTCACACGGTGTTCCCTAAAAAGCTTACATTTTGAAAACAAAATTATGTAGGGGGAGTTTCAGTAAACAAAAGTTTTCTGCTCTAGACCCCTGTGGATTTTGTAATTTCGACTCCACAACACTCTATGCATAAACCTTTGGCTCCATCATCCTATCTCCCTTCCATTCCCAGGGTCCTGAGACATTCTTGGCTGTGGTGGTTACAGACAGTTTTGTATTGCTGGTAGATAAGTTTGGCATGGAAACCAGTATACAAATGTTAGCCTGTGAGATTGAGAAACAGGGAATGAGACAGTCCCATTCCTTTGTTGGCTTAGCACACAAGGCACAATGATCTTTTAAAAAGTATGTGAGAGATTGATTTAAGTATACAGTCTGTCTGCTCTCTTACAGCTCCTAGTAATACAATTGTGCTGGGAGATGAACATTCAATTATCAGATGCTAGAATCATGCAAAATTCAATACAAAGTCTTGTATGTAAAGCATGTATCCATAAAACCTTGCCAT
Source organism: Corvus brachyrhynchos (assembly GCF_000691975.1). Taxonomy (NCBI): domain Eukaryota; kingdom Metazoa; phylum Chordata; class Aves; order Passeriformes; family Corvidae; genus Corvus; species Corvus brachyrhynchos. The sequence goes on from NW_008238355.1 coordinate 5,856,021, forward strand.
TTCTCTTGGGGTGTTTTATTTTAATGGCAAAGGATTAAAAAAAATTCAAATACTAGTTTTTGAAACAAGTATAAATTTCATCCAAGAATCTTGGAGCATTTTATAACTTCTGTAATAGTAGTAGGCATCAGTTATTTGGTGCTGTTGAGTTATAGGTCCTACCAGTAATTTGATGTGTCATATTGCTGACATAAGGCAAGCCATGTGATCTGTTGTATAGTTCCCAGAGGCCTTCAGACATTGACTAGAGAGTGCCCTTCCAGGAGTAGATTCACCAAAACTAGATGGTGGCTTTCTGAAAACTGTGGCTTAAGTTTCAAAGAAGCTGGGAAACAGGTCTCCACTTCCTTGTAGGATTAGGTTTGAACTCTTCCCCAAGATCTTAAATGCAAGAAGTGTTTGAAAGCTTAGATATGAGTCAGCTGAGGAGACCCTTAATGTGATACAGTCAGTTTGCATAAGATGAACAATAGAAATTAGCACTTTACTGGAAGTGCCTGTAGGATTTAATTGTGGGTTTAGAGCCTTTAAAATTTGAGCATAATTTCCTAATTTTGACAGTTAATTATTTTCTTATGCAATCCAACTTACATTAAGAAATAGGTCTTCAGGTACCTAAACCAATTTATGAAGCACTTTCTGTTTAATATAAGAGTTGTGAAAGGAATAGATCCAATACATATCCATTACTGAACCTGTTCAATTATCTGTAGCTACAAAACTGTATGTTCCTTGATGATAAAAGGCAATCCCAAAGGCAATAGTTTATTTGGGCATCCAAAACTGCTTCTATACAAAAATATTATTTGGTATGAGAAATTTTTTTCCTTTTTTAAATTTCATTTTCTATTTTCCCTCTGCAGAAAAGTTCAAAAGGTGGCCATGGAGTTCAGTCATACCCAAATTTTGATCCGTCAGCTGATGTTGCTGCTTTGGACAGAGCTATTACTGTAAAGGGTAAGAGGAGTAAATATTTAACTTGCTGCATTAGGACTCTCAGGAAATTTTGAGAATAACACTGAATAAAATATCAGAGCAAGAGACAATGGCAAGCAAGAGAGGGGCCTCTGCTTTTAAAAGCTTGGCAATACATTAAATTGTGCCACTTGGTGAAGTATCTCAGTTCTTTGATAGCCTAGTGGTGTATTACAGTTTCAGACCTTAATGCTATATTAAAGTTCTTGAATATATTAAAGGAAGTGTTGTAAAATTTCAATTTCTAGGGAAGGAAAAAATACTGCAACATACCATACCAGTACTTTTTCGCTTTATTTCTGTAAAATTCCTGCAAGAGGTAGTGATTATGCTGATAATGTATTGTGTGTTTCTCCTACATTTCTCGCTTTTAATGAAATTCACATTTGGCACTTTGTCTGTACTTCAAAAGGTTTTCCAGTTTGACTTACTGAGATTAAATGAGTATGCCATCTATTTTCTTTTTTAGTGTGGGTTTCTGTTTGTTTGGGGTTTTTTAGGTTTTTTTTTCAGTATAATGGAAGATCTACACTCAGAACACTTTAAGACTTTTTGTATGAAGTTTATGTGTCCTAGAGGGGTCTTATTTATTTGGTTTCTTAGCTACATCACTAATGTTGTGAGTCTGTAGATGATTACAGCTTTTCCTTTGGTTAATCTTGAGTTTGTCTAGAAACCAAAATATGATATAAAGCAGATAATAACAACAAAAAATGTAACTGGCTAAATGATTTTGACTATTTTGGGATTTTGATTGGTGATTCATAGGTGTGGATGAAGCCACCATCATTGACATCTTGACTAAAAGAACAAATGCTCAGCGTCAGCAGATCAAAGCTGCCTATCAGCAGACTAAAGGAAAGGTAAGGTATATTCAAGCCAATCTTAAATTTTCACCCAGAATATATATGTTTCTCCTGGCTCAAATGGTATATGTGAGTAAAGATAGAATACTGAATAGGATAGGAGAGTTGTAGGACCTTAACACTGTTCCCCAAGTATGCCGACACTGGTATAGGGAGGGGCTTCCAGTGTTCTCCCACCTCTAAGTAGTAAAACTGCTCGTCCCTGGAATTGAGAAGCTTGGAAGTTACTACATGTTTCTGCAAAGTGTTTAAATTGCTCTTACTCTTCTCAGATAAAGATTTTCTCCATTTGGACCTGTAACTCCAAATTGAAATTAGTTTCACAGTTGGCATACCAGACATAGTGAGCATTTGTTCCTTGGACAGGGATTCCTTTGAGGGTAACTTTTAAAGGCCAACTTATAAAGTAAGTCTAATGTCTGACTTTAGCCTAACTTTCCCGTTTATGTTCAGGAAACCTCACCTGTGATTTTCACAACCCTCTCCTCCCTCAGAGGAAGCTCCAGCTTTGCAATTATATTTTTAAAATAATTGTAGTAAATGTATAATGTCAAAAGGTTCAAGAACAATAATGTTAGATTATCAGATACCTTAGTTCCTAGCACACCGTCCATAAGCAGAACAAAACTAACTATGGACATAGTGCTTATTTCTGAAATAATCTCATTGGTTTAGCTATCCTCACAAAGCAGGTTGACATTCTCACTCTTACAGCTACAACCTGGACACAAACAGAATAAGAGTACTGAACATTTTTGCATAGGTGGCAGAATAAAGCAGACTTAATTTTTCTTTTTTCACCCCTCTTAAATTTAGGTCAAATTGGAATATAGATCATATCTTCAGGACTTGTGGTTTTGTTTAGGGTGTTTTACATATTTTCTCTTCAAACTCTGTATCCATCATGCAATAAATGATGAATTCAAATGTTACTCAGATAAGCAACTCAGTCGTAACTGTAAGAACAATATGGCATTATCTTTTCTTGAAGAACAAGCAGACTATTTTGAGTCTTCTTCTCATGCTGTAAATGGTTCAATATACCTGAACTAGGTGAACTGCAATGTGTGAAGGCACTCCTGAGTATTCACTGAAAAACCCTGCCTGATGATTTGGTTAACATAAAGGTGAACAATTTGGAGCTTGAAGTAGGGCTTCATAATTCTTACCATTATAGATAAAGGAATGATGTAAACTAAGAATGATCACAGGTCAGACTAATTTTTGGACTGCAGCCGAATAGCAGCTACACTTTCACTTTCTTATTCTTCCTGAAACAGAGTCTAGAAGATGCTTTGAAAAAGGCTCTGAAAAGCCACCTCGAGGATGTTGTTGTGGCTTTGCTCAAAACTCCAGCTCAATTTGATGCTGAAGAATTAAGAGCCTCTATGAAGGTAAGGCAAAATCTTCAGAGAAGAACTTTCGTAGAGAGCATCAGTAATTATCAAGGCCTGTAAATGACACTGGACACAGATTTCAAGGCTTGTGTATTATCTTTATTTAAACTTCATTTTGTAAAATAAGTCTGTATTGGTAATTCAGTTTATGAGAACTAGACCCGGTAATCTCTGCTGAATTTCAGAGCTGGGGATTCTTTTGTGAGAATGAACTCTTTCTGCCTTTTGAAAACTGGTTGCTAATGGGAGCATAGTGTTTACATACATGTTTACATAAGAGAAAAAAGGGGAGGAAGTATTTTTCTTCAAAGATTTTACATTCCTATCTTTTATGTGCACAGTTTGATCCTTTTAGCACTTCTTTTGGGGACCAGTATATTAAATGTGATAAGAATTTAATTCCAAAAGAGCTGAAATTACAATATTATATGGAAGCATACTGTTTTTAATTTTTCTCATTCCATGTGGTGCCTTCAAAGCCAAGCCAATGATTTACGTCTTACTTCTGTTACGAATTTAAGCTTGCTCTATTGGATAACATCTCTAAAATTCAATCACTTTTATCAGGGGCTTGGAACTGATGAAGATACCTTGATTGAGATTCTGGCCTCAAGAACCAACCAAGAGATCAAAGAAGCCAACAGATACTACAAAGAAGGTAATTCAGAGCAAGAAAGAAGTATTAACATTATAACCCTGTAGCCAACACGTTAGAGTCACTGCCTCACCTCTTAAAATAAGGAGCTGAGAAGAGTATAGGAGGCAAATGAAGCTTCACAGAAAATTGACAGAGTTGCTGGGGAGGGAGGTCACGGTGACTTTTGCTGACCTATGTAGATCCCAGTAGTGCAGGAAAAGATACATCACCACTGCTGGAATTGTGGGTGTTTCATGGACCGAGTCACACATTTATATGCTTTCTAGGATGCATGCAAAACAAAGCTGCTTTTCTTCCCCTGTAACTAAACCTTGGCTGACATTTTAAGATAAAAGGATAGACTTGAAAAAGGAATCTTACTGAGTTAGCAACAGAGACATGTTAGCAGTAGGAGGAACAGTGTACTACAGGGGGAAAATATTTGAAGAAATTACTAATATGTAGTGTGGTGTCTCTCTTATATGTCGAGTTTACTGTGTTTTCTAATTAAATCCTTTTTTCTGAGATGATGAGGTAACTTTGACCAAGACATTTCTTCTTAGATGCTCATATTAATAGCTTGAGTTTTTGGAAAAGTTTTGTGTTTGAGTACAGTACTGATAAGGACAGCCACAAATAAGAATGAAAAAGAAAAAGGGTCAGAAAAAGGTTTTTGTATTTCACAAGCAGAAACCCAAGACAATGCTACCTATAAGGCCTTAGAGGATATTTTTCAGCACATTTTGGGTTTAACCTCCAATTTCACAGCACATCTCACAGGATTTAGAGGATATGTTAAAAATAAACTCCTTCACTTGAAATCAAATGAGAAAAAGTATGAAAACTACATTTCTAGTGGACATATTTAAGTGGGAAATTAGGAAAAGACTCAAAAAGATCACAGAAAGGTTTGGAAGGGCCTTTAAAAATTATCTAGTCAACTTAGTTGATACAATACAAACTATGATTTGATTTCAGTGCTGAAGAGAGATCTGACACAAGACATCATCTCTGACACATCTGGAGACTTTCAAAAGGCTTTGGTTGCTCTTGCCAAGGTATGCTATGCTTAAGCATTTTGAGTGGCAATATCTATTATCAAAAATCAATGTTGTCAAGGCTATTTTAGAGAGACGTGCAATAAATAAAGATTTAGGTAATATTTATTTCTTTGCATTGCTTTTTTTTCACTTTCACATCCTTGACCATTATAAACTGTTCTTAATCAAACTGTAGTAAGACTTTATCTCAAATGCCTTTTAAAAAACTTCATTGTTTATTGGGAAACATATTTCCTTTTTATCAGTTACACTTTCAAGACTTTTTTTGTGCTATCTTTAAGTACTAGAAAAAGTAACAGGCATAATGTCATGTCAATGGACTAGAAATAGAAAAAGAAGAAATGCTTAAAATTAGTGAAATAAACTTTTTTTTCCTGTTAAGATATGTTTCTAGTAGGTAGATGATGGGACAAAGCCAGGGAGTTATCAAACACTGGACCTCCCCAATAAAAAGACCCTTTTAAAATGACTAAATATTTTATTTTTGAGTATATGTATATGAAGCTTGTACTTACACACAGAATGATTTTTTAGTACATCCATGTACATGGTTTGGATTTTCAGTTTTAACTTTCAAATCAGCTTGAAAGGTGTCGATTGAACGATCATCAGGGAGCAAGTCACAGGTTAGAATCATGTCAAGAAACAAATACTTCCTGTGGATTTTTAGGTAGGAATTAAGAAATAAGTTGCTGGTGGCTGTAGAAGTATGTTCTCTGGTTACAAATGCAACAGTTTTATTCACAGAATGTTTGACATAACTGCACCTATTTCCAGTTATATATTAGTTTGAGTGGTACTGCACAACTCTAAACTGTTGAGCTTTAGTGAACTGAATGATTGTGAGTAACAGTGAAATTTTATTTATTTCTTTATGTAGGCTGATCGATGTGAAAATCCTCATGTGAATGATGAACTTGCTGACAATGATGCCAGGGTAAGGTCATACTTGGCACTTTGCAGTTCTTCTGACTTACTTGAGATTGCGCTGGCTGAATCCTGTATATTGCAGACCTAACAGAGATTTCAGTGTGATACAGCAGTCATTTCTGAGGAGATAGTGTTTTACAAAGTTCATGTAAGTTCATTATATGAAGGAAATTAGATCTTCACCCTAATATTTACCTTCAGAAACATTTCTGCAAGACCTCATCTAGTTCATGTGAAGCATGCAGACTATTTGAAGTACAGGTCACAAGTAGAAGAGTCAGACCCAGTCTTTCTTCTGTTTATGAAACAGTTCTTGAATTAAGGAACAAGGGTGTGCTCATCTATGCCTATCTATATGTGCTAGGGTAATTAGCTACCCTACATTTACCAGTGTGAACTCTGCAGTGTATCAGATATAGCTATTGCTTTACAATGAAGAACATTTTAAGATTATTGGTAAACCTCACAGTTATTTTCTTAATAATTCTAAAATAAACATCTGATCTTTTTCTTATTTCTTTCAACATTAGTGGCTCTATTTTTGATAAAATCTTGATAAAACTTAGCAGTCTTTCCTGAGTTTTCACCTATAAAATGTTACATCACAGTTACAATCTACATTTAGATTACTTCCAATTGAGTTTTAAAAAAAATCCAGCAAAGACTAGGCCGTTGAGAAATACTGCTTTAATTCCTAGTACATAAGGAGTTCAGTTCTGTTATCTGCCCTGGATATGAAAGTAAACTAATACTTTGTCTGAGCTCAAAAGTTCGCACTGTTTATCTTGATGCAGAGTGTTAAATCTTCGAGCTGTGTGGAGGTCTTTAATTATTACTCCTAGAGAGGTTGGAGGAAGTGAGGAAAATGGAGGAGATCGATAAGGTTTTTACTTTACTGGAAGTAAAAGTCACTCCTGGAAAGATGAGGAAGTACTTGGTACATAGGCTTCTCCTGAATATTGGACCAGTTTGTTGCAGAAACAGTTTTGTCAGTCTTAAGAAAGCCTATGAGTCTTGAACTTCCATGCAGACTGCTATCGCGACATGAAAAATAACTTCATTCAAAAATGTAGTATACCCAGAAAAGCTAGATGATGATCACGAAATGTCTGAAAATATGCTTTTTAGCTGCATAGTGTTTGCTACGTACTATTATGACATAAGTGAAGTATGAAGCATTATTTGACAGAGCTGGAGTTAGTCTGAGGTAGGGTAGAGTTTTGATCTGGATTGTGTCAAGGGACAGTGTTCATTACTAACAAGCAATGGCCCTGAAAGGTACAGTATTCCTGTTTGAGTTTTACTATTCCCATATTGACTTTGCCACCTTCTTTTCTTTATGACAGGCCTTGTATGAAGCAGGAGAGAAAAGGAAAGGAACAGATACTGGTGTGTTTGTTACTATTCTTACTACAAGAAGCTACCCACATCTTCGAAGGGGTATGTTGAACAAAGCTTCATGCTTCTCTGGGATGATTTTTGAACGTGGCCTGCTCATGAATTCAGAGACTATACAGGTTATCAAGACATGACCCCAATTGGAAGCATGCTTGCTTACTAGGGGTGTGGTTGGCAGCCTGGCTGCTCTTTCCATAGTAGAGATGAGCAATATTATTTAGGCTGTTAACAAAACTGAAGTCTCAGCTGGGTTCTGATCACAACACCAAGGAATCAGAGTGGAAGAGGTTCTGAGAGGTCCCCAAAATTGCCTTGGTTTTTAGCCAGGTTGCCCTAGACAGAGGGCTGTCACACAACGTCACAGGCTCTGGTGTAGTCAGTTGGCCACCTCTACCCCTGCCGATGGGAAATGAACCCTTCCATCCTAACAAAGTCCCGTTCCGTACGCTGACTCCACCAGTCCGTGCAGTAACGCTGCTCCACATTGTGCTGTCTGAAGAAAGTGAGAAAGAGGACCCACAAACAGTCCTCTGCTGCAGCAGTGAGGACAGAATAAGGCAGAGACAATGCAGGGAGAATACTGTTTTCTTCCCTTATTTAGTCTTTCAGAAGTACACCAAATACAGCAAGCATGACATGAACAAGGTACTGGATTTGGAGCTGAAAGGTGATATTGAGAACTGCCTCACTGCCCTTGGTAAGTGGTTCTGCAGATTGAAACCTACTATGTGTACTGACTAAACTTAAACTTTTACTTCTGTCATAATTGCTCTGGTCAGAAACTATTCTTTATTTACCCTGCTTCATTGAGAAGCTTGCTAAATAATGCCTTGGAAAACCTAATCCAATCATAGTGATTTAACTGACATCTAAAATCAGTTGAAGTTGATGACTAGGTAGAAATACCTCTCCTGGTATGTGGAAAGGTCTTTCAAGGAGAACAGATGAGTTGTCTACACAGAAAGAACTTTAAAAGAAATCAATATGCCAAAAAGAGCTGTCAGAACAGCCACATTTTTTATTAAAAATCCAATAGTTTTAAACCTGTCTTCAACCAAACCCATTCTTTGACTCTAAGTTTCATGTTGCAAGGATACTAACAATATACAATTATTAAAAATATAACAAGTTCCCTTCTGTGGTTTTGTTCATGAAAATACTCATATAAATTTAGTAATTGTTGTTCATGAACAATAAGGTAAGGAAGGGACTCCCTCTTACAACTGGATCAGGGATGTAACTGGGAGCCAGGACACCCATCTTGTTCTTAGCTTTTTTATCACTGTCAAGCGTATTTTGGATAAAAGAATAATTTCCATCAGATCCCTCTTATTATCAAAATTGAACTATAACTTGCTTTACAAAATATCAGATTATAACCTCCAGCTCTGCTATAGAAGGCATAAATGCTTTCACATTTTTCTCTTTGGGAGCTGCAACACCTTCTGTAATTTTGTGGCAGTAAACTACGGAGAACAGCATTGTTTTTATAGTAACTATTCTCCCCTGACTGAATTGTAAACAGAGGAAATGAACTTCTCATCCTCGTATATTTTGACATAAGGTAACAAAGAAGTACATAAATAGGGTCTGCCGGTAGGAAAAATGAGACTGTTTTTAAAGTGTTTTATTGCTAGACTTTTGTTACATGTGTAGCAGAAGTGACCTTATTTCACTGCTTTGTTACAGTGAAGTGTGCCACAAGCAAACCAGCTTTCTTCGCTGAAAAGCTCCATTTGGCAATGAAGGTAATCTCAGTAAAAATCTCCTCTTTGTAAACATGGGGTGCTATATAAGCTGAAAAGTAGAAAGTAAGCTAGAGGTCTCTAGGCCCTGTGTGTGATAGAAAAGGACTGCAGAAGGAAATTCAGTGTATTTCTCTCACTCCTTCTGTTCTTTCCTTTGAAACCTGAGTATTTTCCATTGGAGGAGTTGTGTGTTTGCTGTAGTGTGTTCAGGAGGGCATCTGTCCATACACACATATCTTTTACTGTTACAGTGACAGGAAGGTGACTGGAACTTCTCTCACTTACGAAACAATGATTATAGTAAAAAAAGGAAAAAGGCGAGCACTGTTAAAAAAGAAATGAAAAGAGGCAGTGAAGTCTAGGCTGTCCCTAATATCTTGCAAGCACAGTGAAGGAGATGTCTGGTTTTAGGAAACAGCGAAAAGAAATGTTTAAAAATGTTTAAAAAACCCCAAACAGGGTGGAGGTAGCCTGTCAAAAGTGAATTGTGCTCATAGGGAACCTAAGACAGATGTGAGACCTCCCTGTTACAAGATACTAAAGAAAAAGGAAAGGGGTATGTTCATCTACAAAGAAGTCTGATGGATTAACACACAGAACTTGATTAAAGATATTTCAGTGACATAAGTAGCATAATTATTTTCCCTTTTTTTTTCTCCTCCTTTTTACTTTGTTTCTTTTAATAGGGTGCTGGGACTCGGCACAAAGACCTCATCAGAATCATGGTTTCGCGCCATGAAGTGGATATGAATGAGATCAAAGGCTATTACAAGAGTCTGTATGGCATCTCTCTTCGCCAAGCCATTATGGTAGGTTTTCTCCCACCTGACATATGAAATGCAGAACCACTGGATTACTTTTGAAGTCCAGTAAAGGTCCATTCACTTTTCTGCTCCTCAGTCACCAGTTCATCCTGAGTAGCTCATTGTAGATGAGTAACTTATGTTTCCAATGGCCCACAGGCTGGGAGAACTAATTCCTTTTCCAGGTCAAAGTTTATGTCAAAAGAACAATAGTAATTTGTTAGTAGTGATGCATGTCTCAGGATGTCACCTTAGAGTAGAAGCCAAGAGCTGAATGGAGAAACAGTATCCCCAAATTCCTGTACTTAAGCACTACATTGGCAGGAGAGTGAAGAAAATTGCCGTGACAGCTCTAACGGAGATATTTGACATAACTGGATATTGGCTTTTAACATTCGGGGTACTCCAGCAAATGAATTTTTAATTTTGTTAACATTTATTTGGCCTGTTTTCCCTATGACCTAACCTAAATGAGTTAAACTAACAAAAACCTTTTGTTAAAAGGGACTGACTACCCGAAGTATTTTCCAGAAAACTTAAGCAGTGAGGGACTTGAAGAAAGCTAAACTGGCAAAGCATCTTTGTGGAGAATAATAGACATAACTGAAAAAAAGAGATGTCTTGATTGGAGTAGAAACATACTCCCTACATGTATGAAAATGCCTTTTGGATTTTTATTGGTGTCTGCTATGCTTTCAGTTAGGTGCCAAAGGTCACTTTAATCTTCCCTTAAGTGTGTCTGTGATCTGTAATTTGATATGTAATTACACCACCTCATCATGTTCCAAAGTGGTGATTACATCCTAATGTCTTGAGGTATAGCTTGGCTACACAAAACAACTCATGTATCTCTGAAAACTAGATTCAAATGAGAGAAAACAAGAAATGCATGTCATTACACTGAATACTTAATGCATAATTGCTGAATAAGCAATCCCATGGTGAGTAAAGTTTCACTGTACTGTTAGCCTCTGTTTGAGATGCTCCTAGAAGCAATGTGTACACATGAAGTATTTTAATATTAATGAGCATTGGATAACACTGATCAAGAAAGAAATTTTTACTTTATTTAGAGTAAAAGCTTAAGCTCCTGGGTAGATAAAAGTCTTCTGTGCTTCTCTTTTTCACTTACACCGCTAGACCTCCCAGCATTTTTACTAGCCTTGTCTACCTATACTGCACTCTGGAAATGCATGTATTTATTTCTAGGTCATGCAAATAACTTCAGTGAGGGTACTTGGTTCGAGCTCAGTCTGTGGCTAACTAGTGTTTTATCAAGTGATTAATTCATATAGATGGAACACTGATATTTGATCAATGTATATTGAATGTTAATTTGAATTTATTTTACTTGAGACCATTATTTTAACAACTGTGCGGTTTTCATGCTTAAATTTACAGGATGAACTCAAAGGGGATTATGAAACCATCCTGGTGGCTTTATGTGGAAGTGATAACTAAGTTTCATGTTCCTGAAATGCGCTCAAGCCCAGTTGCTGAAAGTCTTTGTATTTGCATGTCTATATAAAACACAGGCTTTACACAGGGAGGTTTCTGTGGAAGGGTACTTAGTGCATATGTATTATGTTTTTTTCAGTATCCTTACTCTGAATGGCATCAATATTTCTGGTTGCCATTATTTATCCAAAGTGAAAGAATGCCCCCAAGTTTCTATTTGCATATGAAAATGGTAAAGTTTTCATCTATGCTAAGCAAATAAACTTTTAAAAATAAAATTCAGCCATGTGTAACTTTGTATATCTTTTGTTGCTATTCTGCATTTAGTTTCAAGTTCTGTGAGTACAGTGTGTGAGGGAAAAATCAGTAAATAACTTAATCAAAACATAATGTAGTAATATCAAGTGTAGCTGAGTCTGTACCTTTCAATTCCACTTCAGCTAGGGTTTGTGTAAGCCAGATTTAAGAAAAGCACTTAAGGATATCCTGTTAAAAAAATTTAATATATAAAATTAATAGAAAAACAGCAATGATATCTCTGTCTTGTTCTTATTTAAATTTCAGGGTGAATAAACCTGTTGCGTTTTGTACACTGGAAAAAAAATTCTTCATAGGACATTATGGGAGACTGAAATGATAAAGGCTAATGGCTCAAACAATTAGCTGTTTGCAAAAGCTTTGGGTGCTTTTCTGATTCAATGTGGAGTGGCAAATCCTCTGATCTGCAGAAGACTTCTTTTTGGCAGACTGCAAGAGGGTCTCAGCAGAAACATGTTCTTTGTGAGAGCCCAGCCTAGCTATTCAACTTCAAAATGGGAATGAGGGAGCACTTGGAATTTTCATTTAAAGGAGAAGATGATATAAACATGTTAGTAATATAAAAACAGTTGTTAATCTGGTTACAGGGGCTTTGCAGGACAATGCAACAGAGGAAATGTTTACTGTGCATTGCTGTAGTCTAACAAGTTCTTCTAATTGTAAGGCATTTCACTGTTTTTTAAAATATTGTATGTATTCATCTTTGCTAGAGGCAAGAGTAGTAGCATTTTGATTGTATTCTATTTTTGTCTACTTCTAAAATGCAAATGCTGATTTTTTTGAAGAGGAAGGTTTGGTTTGTGTAGTGCTGTATCAAGGAGAAGTCACAGTTTACTGCAAGCTAGCTCAATCCCCTGGGGTTATTCGCTTCTGTCTGAGAGGCACAGGTTTCTGCAAAGTTAGGGAACTACTTCCTTAAACATTTAAAAAAACAGAAGTTTTTTTAAAAAATTCCATTCATATGGCTCTTTCATATGGCTATTTCGCAATTGTTTTAAATGTTACGATGTATTTATTGCCATGGAAAATTGCAGCCCATTATAGTTTGGAAACTTTCATACTGCAAGAAGTAGGACTGAGGTTAATGCTTGTGAAACAGAGACTGAACCATCTATTTCACTACCAGAAGGCCCCATGATGGTCTGAGTAGAAGTGAGAGATGTTTCTGAAAAACAAAAAAGACCAAAAAAAATGGCTTTCAGGTATGCTAACGTAAGTGGAAAGGTCATTTCCTGGCATTAAGAAGCACAGTCCTTGTCTTAAAGAGCTATACTGCACAGTAAAGAGGAGAGACAGAGAATTAAATGGACCAGCACAAATAATCTTTGTTTTCTATGCAAAGTAATAAGAGCATCAGCAATGAAATGTAAGTGAAAGTCTAAGAATGCTGACTCTAATCAGGTTGTCATTAAGATAAGATGGGTTATCACAGAAGACCAGTTATTTGGATTTTGTTTGCTCCCATCCTTTTGCATAAAAAGAGAAAATGTCACATAAAATCACTGCAAATGAGTTTTAGTAAGTCCCTAAGGACTCCATTCAGTAGCATGCTTCTCTGTGCGCTGAGCTTCAAGCATGGGATGAGTCCACAGATTTGTACCTGGGAGGTATGTTTACAAATTTTCTGCAGCCGTTTTCCCAACCAATGTTAGAAATTAAGTACCAGTATAAGGAAAAATATGAGAGGCAAAATAAAATAGGTATTTTTCTAAACTTATTTCAAAATCAAGAAGTCCACCACGACAAAGTCATACTGGAAAGAACCTCTCGGTGCTTATTCAGGCTGTTCAGAGGAAGGCTTGCTGGGGCATAGTCAGTGAGCTGGGACCTTTACCACTATTTTAGTGAAACACAACAACTGCCCTGAGATGGGGCAGGTATTTCATAACACCCTACAAAAATATAGAAGCCTTTACTCAAGCGTGAACATGGGATAGAAGGAATGTAGCCTCTCATGTTTCAAATGGAAAGTCATTTATTAGAACTTGTGAGGAGTGGTCACCCACTCGATGGGGAATGGCCATCCAGCCATTTAAAGATAATGGAAGGGAGGTGAGTGGTGAACTCAAGAGGAAAGGAAATGTCAGTAAATATGTTACAGAAATGGCCATAATGAAATTCATGAGAAGAGCTTCCTTGCTTAGTTGTAAGTTGGTGGGAGGGGAGGAGAAAAAGGGTCACAAGAAAGGCAGCAAGAAGATTGAAATATGCTATTTTTCATCACTGTACACTTGCAGTCTATCAGCAGAAAACTACTGTGAGGGCATAGCTTTAACACAAACATGTAGATGAGAGAATCACCCTGCATACTAAGCAGGAGAAGCTTTCTGAAGGGCTGGTAGTTTTGAAATAATTTAGAAAAGTATTGGAAAACCATTCCTTCAAGTAGCACTAATTCTTTCACTACTGTTCGATAAAATACACTGGAAATGCTACATTTGTCACATTTAATTTATTATTACTTTATGATCAGCCATCTGCTGCACGCATTGGACAGATTCTTCAGTTCTCTTGTACTGTGAATGCTTTTCCGACCCTTTTGGATTTGCCCTCACAAAACAAATAATTAATGTACAGGAGGCTAGAAAAAGGCACACGAGTTTCCAAATGGAGTTTCAAAAAAATTTGAGCTCTGATGCCACCTTGTGACTGTCGCGAACAACGACAAGGAATAGTATTAGAACAAAAACTCCATCTCAAAACAGCCGAAGGTTTTATACTGGCACCGTTTCCGGGCTGTCAGAATAAAGAGACATAAAGTAATTCAGCATATTACGGAAAATGAGGATTTTTCTATATTCCCTCTTCTCCAGCATCCCTTTTTCCCCACACTGATTTAAAAAAGAACAAGTAGAGAAAAAGAACTGGCTGATGTATCCTCAAGGGGAGAGGCAAAGAGAAGTTTCTCACTGCACTGAGACAGACAGCTGTAGAATATGAAAAAAACCTCCGAACCCAACACATCACCAAACCTTTCTAAAACCATAGCAAACAAGTATACGTGCTTACAACAAGACCTGTACTTGAAAGGCTCATCCACTATGCAGTATGTCTTTCTTATTCAGCAGATTTGGGCAAATAACGGTGAACTTCTAATAGACACCATTATACAAGGTGCTATGGCAAGGTGTTACTGCTAAAAAGATAAAACTGCATAAATTTATTTTGGGAAATTAAGCTGGTTTTCTATCTCCATTCCAGAGGTGGACTGTGCCCAATTCTATCAATTGTTCTGTGTTTATATTATATGCCCATTTTGCTTCAGAAGACTGGAATAATGTAGACAAATTAAAAATCTGGGCTTTAGTTTTTAATGTCTTGTTTTGCAATCTACTCAAGTACCTCCTTTATTCAGCTGGACAAAATATAGAAAAGCTAAACACACTTCTTCTAAGGAGTTCAGATTTACAAAAGTGGTGGCAAGCTATCATAGTAGGTGTCCATCACCATACCTATTATTGTTTCCTATGCTATTCTTCACAAATCAATGAATCATAATATTTCTAGAATTGTCTGAAAAAGAAGGGCAGAAATTAGATCTTGTATGTTCTTTGATTGTGCTATGCAGAGCTGTACATTAAATTCTTCACTGTGATACTAATAAAGGTTTCCTGATAAGTTGTGGTTAATAAGTATTGGATCATATGCATTTGTGATTTGCAGTAATAACTTACCTTGGCAATTAAACTTATTCTGCCTATTTCAAACTCTGCTTAGTCCTTCCTTCTTACCCACATTAAATAATCATGGGTCATTATAAAAAATTGCCAGTTGATTTTTCCAAATAGCTGATGAACGTAAATTAATGTATGAAGAAAAATTTTGAATTTCTTATTGCTCAGTTTTATCCATTTTAGAATTCAACACTTTCTTCTTCTTCTGCAACCACCTCTTGTCATATTCTAACCTATGCTAGAACTTGGCTGCTAAACTACTGGCAAATTTCTTAGAAGCTTCTTGGGAGGTTATGTCAGGCTTCAAAAAGTCCAGTTGAACTGCAAAGGTTCTTCTGCTATTTCTGCCACTTTACAGCAAAGCTCTTCACTCTTTGTGGAGTCATGTATCTTGAATTATGGGGATGATTGAGAGATTTTTAATATACTTTTCTTTGTATTTAACATTTCAATTAGTGTGAGTTTATTGGCAAATTAATGCTTTTGATCCCTGAATTGGTAATATTACTTCCAATACTTGCTTATTTGAAATAATAACTGGATATAAATAAATACCATGCGTTCCTTTTTTTTTCCAGCTAACACTATCCAATTCTTCAAATAAGACTGGACGGTTGTGTGTGGATTTTTTGTTGCCTAATATGAAATTATTACTATGTGGAATTGTTTGAATTATATAAAGTTTGCCTCTAATTGACTGAGGTGAATGCTTCGGGAGTATCTGAAAAACAGGATACTTGATATTATGGAAAGTTGAAGACTTTGTTAATCCATGGTTTATCCACCAGGTCTAGAAACAATGTTATAGTTAAGTGTTTTTATCAAACTCATATATGAACATGTGGCAAGTTACCTGAACTTCCTTAATTCCACTCCACAAAATTTAAATCTTAGGATTTGGAATTTATAATTTTATTTTATCTATATGTATACTTAGCCTACTAGTAAGGAAAATACAAGAATACTGTATATGAAACTCTTAAAAATACACATCTCAAAACTTACAAAAATAAAGAACTCCCAGTCTCCACAGATTTAGTAGCACAAAATGAACTGGGGGAAATAAAAATACTTTCAGTGAAGCATCAGTGCTGCTACAAAGCTCTACACTGGAGAAGAATTTTACTTTTCTTTTTAATGCAGAATACAAAATGTGTTCCCAGACATGGTTTGGTTGCAGATAAGTTGTCCATACTGCCTAAAACCACCAGATGTAGCTGTTGATGCTTGCAGCAGGAAGAACGCACACACCCAAACACCCACCCACACCTGCCTGCCCCCCTCCTCCTTCCCTTCCCCAACTGGGTATTTCTTGGTCCGGGTAAGTGATGTTTCGGATTTTTTTTTTTTTTAAGCAAATCTTCATGTTGTGGCTTTCCTTAAAATATTACCTAGGTCTTTTCACAGTCTGTATTTATCAGTTCCTCTTCCATTAGACATGATACAAAAAGGTGGAGTGTAAAATTTAAACATGACATGACTGTTGATGAATTAATTATAAAGTAATGATCATTGGAAATAAGTTAACATATGCTTCCAGCAATTGGCTTGACATTGTGACTAGAGTGGTGCAGCACTAGAGTGGTTTCTCTTGCAGCATTGATGCATTTTATGTAGCTGGGATGTAGCAGTAATCTGATGAGCTGCAATTGCCACAATACCAGATGGATCCCTGAAAATAGGAGTCCTGTACTAATCTGTCTAAATTATTGAATTCGGTAGTCACTTGGCAATATATCAGGGAATGCTTGAAGAACTGAATCAAAATAGATTATGAGGTTTTATTTTCAGCTACATCTATAAATGTTCTAGGTCCTGTTTTACCGTTTTTGTGGGAAATGCATCTAAATAGAATAATTAGGAAAATTATGAAAAAAATATTAAATTATATATAAAATAAAAACCCCAACAAATTTCCTTATCAATAAAAAGAAGGTATACATATAAGCATATACAAAACTTTTTGTATAATTTTCTTCTGAAATTATTAAGTATGTTTGCAGGCAAATGTATTTGCATTTAGATGCCTTTCTAGAGTGTAATTGTAAAATGTACATTTAGGGAGAAAGAGACAGAAAAGATGGATATGGCAGTGGAGACAGTCATGCGTTTTTCTGGTTGTCATACTTCATTCATGCCCTGTGAATGAAGAAGTACTGAAGCTAGGGGTCTGATGTTGCTACTCATTTCTAGCTGATAAATGCAAACAAATACTTAGTATAATAAAATTTCAGTTTTAGAAGAATGTTAATGGTTGACTGTTGGAAAGCACTCATACCTGTACATTTATGAATGTTGAAGAACTGGGAGAGATGCCTGAATTTTCAGGTTTAGTTTACTGTTAGTGAAAGTGTTTTATTTATTATTAACATAAGTTGTGTTATACATACAAATGACTGGTAGAAGACTGGCATCTACACTCCTACCTGAATGAAAGTGAATACCCTGCAGATACAAAAGATCTGTCATACAGGGTGTCATGCACTCCATCGTGCATTTGTCTGTTGAGCCCATCTCCTGTTCTCTCTTGTGCTTCTGTGACTTTGTACAGATTTTAGGGTGCCTGCTGTGGTATAAATACACTTATATCAACGTTTGTATATCTGTATGTGGTACTTTGATTCCATGGCACACAGCTGATCTGTACAGAAGCCCTGATAGCTTGTCTGGACATCACATGGCAAATACCTGGTCCAGGCAGGAGTGCAAATGGATCATCAGTGCAAGAAGCCATCTGATGGTCACAGTGAGAGGAAATCTAGAAGGAAAGCTACAGGAGTTTTGCCGTGAGAAACACTAGAACTCAGAGTAAAATCAATTCCTGAAGAATTAAGTTAATAATGAAGTACACTGGTTTCTTAAGCATCATTCCCTGCTCAGCCAAGGCAAATTCACTGCAGTCTCTGAGCCAGGAGAAGAACAGCAGCACTTTTACCCTTTCTAATAACCTAGTCCCTGCTGCTGCTACCTCAACACAGTTTTGCCCTCTCAGTCTCACAAGAGAGGTTGTCTCCCCTCTCCTCTTCTTCCCTCCTAATCCTCCCCTCCCCTCCTGTTGAGGGTAGCTGCTGCCATTGGAGAGTCTAGGTCTTAAAGGTAAGAGCTGCATTACAAAATGTATACACAGACCAAAGAAAGTGTACAGAAACTACCACAGAATTAAAGTGTACAGAAACTACCACAGAATTATCTACCAAGCAAAAGATGTGAATCAGGGTATAAAAAGTAAATTTTTTATTTCTGTTTCTCCTGTTGTACTTAATCTGTGCTTTATAACAAGAATCTGCTTTCCTTGACTTATGAACTCTGTGCTGCCCCTCACAAAGGTACAACAAAACAATTCTAATTTGTATGTTTATGGTACAAAAGGTCATGAAAACAAGCTCTCTATTTTTGTACCGTTTTTGTATAGTCCATAGGATGTTTTAAAGTCTAGGGTGCCTAATTTTCATATTTTCTTTAGATACCTGGAAGTGCCACTGCAGTTTTAAAGCTCCAGCAATGACTCAGTCATTTTACACAAAAAAGAGGAAAAAACCCAAATGTTGAAACCAATGTCACCTGCTTTACAGTAACTTTACAGTAACGTTTATTTTAACCAACCCCATTCAAATGTTTGGGGGAGGGAGGGATGTTGTTTGGCTTTTTGGGGTTTTGTGGGGGGGGGGGGGGGTGTTTTTTTTGTGTGTATTTTTTTTCCCCATGGAATTAAGTGGAATTAATTGAGGAATTCATTAAGGAATTACAAAGTTGATTCTGAAACTGAGTTGTTTGCTGCCACACAAAGGTGTTTACTTGGAAAAGAATCACAAATACAATGCATTGCAAACATTCTTGATTTGTTTAAACTGTCTGCTCTCACTTTGACTACTGGCTAAGAATGCCTTCAACATTTTTTAGGCTGCTATGATTTCAATTAATTGGTTGATCCAGTTCAAAACAGATGTTGCACTGTGTTTCGTGTACCAAGAAACAGAGAAAGTCTGAATATGGCTGAAGGTCTGCTCTTGTCCCTTGTTAACTTTCTAGTCCTTGGACTGGTGGAATGGGTGACCCTTTTCTTCATGGCACCTGCAACGTACAGTAGGAATCCCAGTTGCATATATACGACTCACAGTCAATGCTTAAGGCTGCTGGTGGAGAAAAGCAGGATGCAGGGAGTGTGATCTATCTACAGCTGTCCCAGATTAATTGAGGGGCAGCTGCATCCAGCATCAGAGTTTCAATAGCCTTTTGAGGATGTCGTAGGGAGTGCTAAAGTGATTTGGTCTAAAAGTTACGTGTGCCTGACCCACTATGATGAGTCTGACCCTTGATAAAAA
This sequence comes from Corvus brachyrhynchos, assembly GCF_000691975.1. Lineage (NCBI taxonomy): Eukaryota > Metazoa > Chordata > Aves > Passeriformes > Corvidae > Corvus > Corvus brachyrhynchos. The sequence goes on from NW_008238355.1 coordinate 5,875,608, forward strand.
GCTTGTGAGACACAGGTCAGTATAAATGCTTTCAATCTGGAGAACCAAACAGAAATATGGGAATGGTCCAGGTTCAAAAAGCAGCCATAAATTACAAACCTAGACTGCTGTTATAGTCTCAAATAGCCTGTTGCCACATACACCCCTTTTGCTTAGACCTAATAATCTTCAAGTAGGTGAAAAGCCTTTTTGACCCTGGAAATTTTTAAATGCCTGTCTTGGATTGAGACAGTTTAAAGAGGCGGGCACTCTGAAATGAGTAGCCTCCCTCTTGATTCCAACCAATATCTTCCCACCAATGATGAATGAGCTATGAGTAGATACAAGTGAAAAATAACAGTTTAATAACAAACAGAATGCCAACAGGCAAGGGAAGAAAAGTACATAAATGCTAGATAGCAAACTGCTACAAACTCACGATCTGCCACACGGACAGAGACCCGAAATGCCGGAAATGCCCTTCCTGAGACCTTGCCCAGCAGGGACAGCCTCAGGCTTGTAGGACCAAGGGACAAGATGGCATCAGGTCCCTCCCGGGAAGGCAGGAGCTCACGGAGCAGCTCCAGCAGCAGACGAAGACCTGACGGCTCCTCCAGGGCCGGCA
>NW_008238355.1:5876276-5882298 GCF_000691975.1 Corvus brachyrhynchos
GCGCGGCTCCTCAGCCACCGGAGACTCGGGCGGGAGCGGGGCCGCTGCGCTGCTGCTGGCCAGGGCTTCCACTGTGGGCAGGCACCTGCAGAATCCTCCTCAGGGCGGCCCAAAACCCCTACTGCAGCCTCTCCGAGATGGGAAAAAAGAAAAAGCTAAAAAAGAATACAAAAAGGGAAGAAAAAACCTTTGCCTGAGCAAAGACCAAACAGCCCACAAAGCAAATACCACTCAGCAAAGCACCAGAAGCAGCCCGTGAGGGAGGATTTTAAAAACACTCAGACACACGCACAGCATACCTGGCTGTAGGGTCTTACAGACACAGTAGCAATTTTTTGGGCACATACAGATATGGAATACAATAACATTGTGGATCACCCCAGGAGAATGCCTCACAAGGCAAAAAAAAACCAAAACAAAAAAACCCAAAAAAACAACAAACAAACAAACAAACAAAAAAAAGAACCGCACAAAGCTGTTGGTGTTTAGCATGGACTCGTCTGCTGGTACACATGGACTTTATGACATTTGAACCAAAATAAAAATGATCTTTTTCTTTATATGTGATTTTTTTACAAGTATTAGCATTCTTCACCAGACCTAAAATTACCATATTCTGTTAAGTGGGTACTTTTTAAGAATATATTTTCACAGTTTATGGTATTCCTACATTGATCCAAGAAACAAGTGAAAGATCAGCGCAGCTACACAGTATCAAGTTGTCTTAATGATACATCTAAGCATGTACTCTTACACAGTAGTTATCCATTGATGTTGCATTACAGATTGCATCCCCAAAATGGCTATCAGTCATCATTTAACACAGGAATGTCCTTAGAGTTCCCCAGCAGATGCCTTGCCAGCTCATTGGCTCCTGTTAGTCTCCATAGTTCGTGCTTTAAAACAAAGCCGTTTAGCACATTGTTTGCTGTGGGATGTAGAAAGCGTAGTTGCTTTCATTTTACTGGAAATATTCATGCAAACATGAGAACACACTCAAATCCAGAAAATACAGAAGAGTGACACCACATACTCCGTAACCATCAGCTAAGGGCTGATGCTGAGGCCCATGACACAGGTAGTGCAGTAGATGAGAAGAGCCCAGAATGGCTGTTGGTATGTCTTTTGCTTTCTTATGTCACTTACCTTTTCAAATAGGTTTCTAATTCCAATGACAGTTTTGGAGCACATCCAGAAGCAATTTGAAGCCACTTCTAAAGCAGGGGCTGCGTTTTCACGCTTGTTCTGGACTCGTGGGAAATTTTCCTTAAATCCTCCTTGCAGTCCTACAGTGCCCAGCCTTTACTCTGGAATTCCCACTCCTTCCAGGATGTCAGCCTCTAGAAATTGCAGAAGAGTTAAAAGGCTAATTTGTGTTGCACATGTACATTCCAGAGACAACAGCTGTCTAATTTTTTTAATGAAGCTGTATGTTTTGGCACTGAAGAAATATGACTACTCCCATTCAGCAGGTGCTAATGAATAGGGACGATGGTTCAAATTAATTTTCATTTAATTTTGTCCCTCTAGCCAAGAATCTTAATTCTATGGTCCTTTATAAACAAAAACAGAAAATGTGATAGCGAGTATCGTTGCTTATGAAATGTATCTCATGAAATTTGATTTTTCTTTTCAAAAGAACAATAATTAAAAAATGACCTAGTGGAGATAAAAACTGCTGGGAGGAATCTCTGTCATTTTTCAATTTTCCTGCATTCTTGAAGGAAAGCTTAAGGCAAATGGATGCCAATAAAGCCCATAGAAAATACATATCTAACATTCCTACTGGCACTGTGAGAAAGGTATGTTGCTTTGTATGGCTGTGTTCTGGATATGCAATACTCCGCCCTCTCCCTACCCCCTAAAAAGGTGTTCAAGTCTTTTTTGAGATAACCCGTCTCTTTTTTCTAATTTTTTATTGAAGTGAGAAAGTCAGCATAACTACTTCTAATGCATATTCAGACATTGTGTACAACATATTGGTAAACAAGCACATGCTCTTGCAAGTTATAGAATATTTAATGAATGACAATTGATTGGAAAGAAAATGAAAAAAAAATACTGATCTCAGACTTTTCTCATCATCTCAAATTATTATTCTCTCTTTCAAGCCAACTGCTTTTTTTAATCCAATGCCAAGTCATAATGGCAATTAATTTGCAATGAGTAAGCACCAGAGAAGTCTCCACTCTCCAGTGTAATATCTGTAGAGGTGAAACAGCCAGCTCTGTTTTTAAAGCTGAAATTCACAGTTCTCTTCCCACTTCTGAGCTCACTGGCATCAACAGAATTCCATTTGTGTAACTCTGCTGCTACTAAAAAAAGCACTAGACTCCACATTCTAGTCTGTTGTGGGTTTTAGTTCATCTGGTTATGACTCTTCTGAACAGTGCTTAGGGGAACACTGTACTGTGCTGTCCTGAGTTGTGTCTGGACTGCTGCTCTCACAGGGATCAAAGTGAGAGTACTTGTAAGCAAACAAAATATGAGAGTGGGCACAAACTTAGCAGCAAAATACAACGGGCGGTAACAGGTAAGCCTGTCACTACTAAGTTGTTTTCAGACACAGCAACAGGAATATTTGCAAAGCAAGGGAGCATCAGGTTGCAATGTGACAATGAGGGGCAGTGGGGGCTGGGGAGGAAGTTGCAGCTTCTTTCAGGTGCCTGTGAAAGAAAGTCCTTATTGGCATCTCTTTAGGGCCAAGGTTGTCCTTTCTTTCTTCAGCTTGTAATTACAGTGACATAAAATAATCAAAGACAGTGGTAGTCAGTCAGCACCCAAAAATCTATTTTAACACCCTGAACATCTTTTATCTGCATTCTTGACATAGGTAAAATGTTAGAATTCTGCATAAAGTGACAAGACAACAAAAAATCCCAGCAACAAAGAAATATTGTGTTATTCTTGTGTATTAAATTGGAGTCCTGGCTGCAGTAAGAGATGGTCTAATCAGCAAGGGAATAAAATGGTCTGAGGTCAGCCTCAGTGAATGATAACTTAGCAAAAAAGACATTTCAGCATCTTCCTACCATTTCCTGCAGTTGATTGTAATAGCTGTTGATTGTAATGGTAGTTTGAGCCATTTTATATTATGGGAATTGTCAAAATCTGTATGATACAGTCTATATGACTCAGGTTTACAAAAATAATCATTAGAAGTTGCAGCTACTGCAATGCATAGCCTTCCTAAATACTGCATAGAAGCCTTTTCTTACCATACTTTCCCCCTAATTTCTGCATTTCTCTGTCTTTTGCTATGGTGTTATAGTAATTATTTGAACTGCACTGTTTCATTCTGAGGACCAATGCTGGTTTGTTCCTGGTAAGAGCCTGTCATAACCTAAGAGAAGAGTCTCCTGCTGTTATGTAAATAACATTTAACGAAGCTTATGCAAGAATGACACCTTTGACCTCCAGACAACACATCATTTCAAAAGGAGCGTTCAGAAGTTGCTGCTATTTGTGTGGTCGCTTCCAGGATGCTGCTTTTTCAGCTGAAATTTTACTTTAGTTTATGACTGAAACAAAATACTAAAGAGCAATCCAAAAAAAGATTGTTCTTCACCTTCCCCATATCCTGTTTCTATCACCATTTTCATCTGTTTTTTTTCCCTGCTAGAGCAACATGTAAAACTATCCTTTACCTTCACTTGTCCCTAGCATAATATTTGGCTCTAATGGTACCACTACTTTTAAGTTTGTATTCCTAAGTATGATGGTGCAAACAGCCTGAAAGCTGATGATGCCACTGAACCACTATTTACTACAGCAGATTTTGCACATACAATTTTACAGATAAAGTTTAAAAATAATCTAGCTTTTGAAGAATATAAGTTGACAGTCTGCCCCGAATGCACCTTTTTAGCCTACTGAATATCTACAGATGTGGCTTCCAAGTGTGTTTTTGGCTTTTGACCGTTACTTTATTCAAACTATCAGTCTTTTAAAAATTAAAATATATACCATGACAAAGAGAAATAAAGTGAAACTGAAGATCCTTCAGCCATAAAGGGTTCATGTGTTAGATATATCAGGGGAAAAAAAGTAAGTTCATGAAAAAAATTTGGCATCAAATACATATGACATCATCATATATTTTAACGAGTCTTGCTAGAACTCTTAAAAAAAAATTGCTGACTATTTCTGTTCTCTTCTCTCTGCTTTCATTTAAACAGTCTGCAATTGTGGAGAGTTGGCATGGCCACAGCATGACTATAATCAATAAAAAAAATGCATATGTTATAAAAAAAACTGTCTGCAAAATTAAAAAATATGTTTTCAGTATAACTCTTCAAGACTGAGTCTAGCTTGATTAGGGTTCTTTTCAAACAGAACTGGTTTTTGTATTTTCAAATTCTTTTCATAAATCCCCACAACTTCTTTTTTCCTGTTCTCCTCTTGCATCCATCCCTTTGCTTTTCTTCACAGGAAAAGTACATCTGTGGGGGAAGCAGAAACAGAATCAAAACCCAACACTTTCAACTTTATTTTTTATATGTTTAACTTTCCTGAAGTTTCTTTCCTGAAGTTACAGTTGGTTAAAGAAAAATTATAAAGTTTTGTGCTTTTCTACTCCATTTTTGTTGGAAGTAAAGGGAAAGAAGGTAGAAATTACAAAAACCACAAAACTCATAATTAAACAACTTGTTTTTCTAAAGAAATATTTTACTATCTTATATGAAAATGAGGTTATTAAAAAAAAGTTTTTTGTGAACCCTTAGTATGGATATTTTTTAACAGAGATATTTCCAACTACTGTTGGTACTAAAGAGGAGAGAGAAGCCTTATCACGCAATAACAGAAAAGGTAATTTTCATATTTGATCTTAAAGAGTAGTCATTAGTGTTTACCTATTGGATTCTTTTCCACAATAAAAAGTATATATGCAGAATGCTTACTTAAAATGTAACAGTAATAGTAATAACAGTGATAATTACAATAATAATTTCAGACTTGCATTAACAGTGAAGTAAATTAACAAAAATAATGACATAACACAGAATGTTAAGAGTAAGAATATCCCAGCAGGAGGAAACTTTTCTAGTTGACATTGAAAGTTTGAGTCTATTGTATTTAAAAAAAAAAATGAGGGCTGTGAATGCATAAAAGAGGTATTTATGATGGAGGGAGATGACTGTTCTGACAACTAGATATTTTAATTGTAAAATATGGCTTGGTGGTTTTAATTTTACAGTTTGAAGTAATGAATTACATTAGCCTTGTTTACCCCCTTTCTCCCACTGTGTTTCACAAGCCAGACTCCTCTGTGGAGATCCTGTGAGGTCTGTCTCAGTTTTCTACATTTGTTCATCTTTAAATATTCACACTGTGATATAAAGAGCCAGAGAGCTTTCTAGCAATGTTCATGGCCACCACTTATATTTATCTTCTTGCCGTATATAATTCCTATGTGATTGTAAGAATCCAGATACTTTCTGTTTAAACATTAAGAAGCAATCAATACCTTCCCTCCCAAGAAGCCCACCCACCCCCAAAAAAATCCTAAAATGCAAATGAAATCCTTTTTCTCCTCATCTTATTCCTCTCCCCCCTCTCAGTGAGGACTGATAACTACCTGTACTCTGCATGCTGTGCCTTATCTTGTACAACAGCAGCATGTAATCAAAGCTGACAGGTAAACCCCCAAGCAAAATGATTTTCTGTTCATGAACAGAAAAAATTGGAAAAACAGGCAAAAGCATTCAGCTAACACAGATCCTAGAGAAATAGTCTGTTATGCTTTCTCACTGTTAAAAAAGCACTTACTGTAAGAGACTCTCATCAATGGAAGAATCCCAAATAATATTTTCCAAAGCTTTTTTCTTTCTGAAACTATCTAAAAGAAAGAGGAAGTTCTTTCATCTTTTTTTTCTCTCTCTCTCTGTGTCTTTTGGTACCTTTTCCTATTTTTTTGCTATGTGACAGTATATATTTTGATCTGATTTGAAAGTAGTCAAGGGCAAGAACAGAAGGAAAAAGAACTTTTGATTTTAGATCTACACCAAAGCTCAGTGGCTGG
>NW_008238355.1:5882345-5887955 GCF_000691975.1 Corvus brachyrhynchos
GAGAAAATTGGCCACAACCAACATGTAAAACCCCACACAGACTTCTAAAACATGAAGAAAATCTGAAATAGAATTTGATTCCACTGTGCTTCCTCCTGCTGCTCTCACTGTTGAATTCAGTGTTACTGAGAAAACCCAAATTGCAATGCTGTCCTTACCCCTCAACCAAAAAGAAAAAGGCAGTGGAAAAGGCAAAGGGGAAGGTAAAGGGGAAGGTGAAGGGGAAGGGGAAAGTAGAAGGGGAAGGGGGAAGGAGAAGAGGTAAAAGGAAAAGGGAAAGGGAAAGGGAAAGGGGAAGCGGAGAAAAAAGACACGTGATTGTAGGTCTTTGACTGTGTAAGAGTTTCCCATCAGGAAACATCAACAAATCATTTTCACTTTCAGTAGAGCAGAGAGTGGACAAACATGGAAGAATCTCTTAAAGGCTTTTTTCCAGGTCACCTTACTCAAGTAAATAAATTTTTAAGAAACATCTATGTAAATCTCCTAATGATTTACAGAGGTTTAAGCCTGGCTACAGGAGGACCTTCTCTTAAAAGAGATGCTGTTTTGCCTCTGATCCATGACTTGCCTATGTTTCAACACAGATTGGATTAAAAAATTCTAGCTTTGTAATTCTGGGAAAAGATTTACAACATCTTGTATGCCAACCAAAGTAGAGAGTAGAATAATTATTAATTTTTTTCACTGCGACATATTCTTGCATTGTCTTTTGAACTTCATTGACACCTACAGAAAACTAGCGATTTTTTTTTTTCCCACCAGAAAAATACTTCTGCCTGTATACATGAGCACATTATTTTATCTTTATTCAGCTGGATATTAATATTTGCTGTTCTGAGGGGAGGAAAACGTGTTCAGCAATAAAACCCAGAAAACCAGGAAAGGCTGTTGGTCTAGGTTTGTAAACATACAAAAATTAGGACGAGCTTTAGGTATGACAATGCTACATGCCAGTACATGAGAGTGGACTTTAGTGGGCTTTAGCTTTTCTGTTTTAGCAGAAGGAATCAGAGGCTAGCAATGAAGAGTATGAGAGTTTAGTAAATAATTCCAGCAAAAGCCATAGAGCAGAATTCCCATCCACTTCCTCTTTTTTTGACAAAATTTAATAGAACTTTTATTGCTCATTCTTGCTTTTAGGGTTGATGTTGTAACATTGTTCATTCTGCAAAATGATAACAGAATGTGGTAATTGTTATGGTTAGCTTTTTTTTCCCCCTTTTTTCCCCCAAGATTCACTTAGGAGGCTTGATAAGAGCGACTTCAAACAGCTACGAAGAGCCTGGGCAAAGAATCTGTCTCTTAAGGTGCATTGTCCTCTAGACAATATCCTTTCCAGACACTCATATTATGAAGACAAGGGAGGTTTTTTTTCCTCAGATTCTGCCATTTCACCAGACTGAATATTGCAAAACCACAGCATGACTTCTTAATATTTCTCTGTTTTACAGCTTGAAAATTCCACTAAAAAGAAGCACAGATTTTTCCTCTTTTAATTAAAATATTTTTTCTTTTGCTAATGTAAACTGTTGTAGGTTTATAATAATTTAGGGCAGACATAGTATCAACTGGGGAGGTGTCATTCATAAAGATAAAAGACATGAGAAGCTGTAACCAGATGCTACGTATGTGAGACTAGGTTAAGTCCTGTTTCATGCTGGTATTCAGTAGTGGGACTCCCTAGGGAGGACTAGGAATGGAGCTTCTATTTAGACCTGAGAATAGTGAATGTTAACATTTGGAAGCAAAGAATATTTTAGTTTCCACGGTATTCAGTCCAAACCCTAGTCAATACAGGCCTGGTTAATAAACCTTGCTCATGTCTATGCCCAGGTAAGTTTTGAAGGTCTGCGGAGAAGGTGATTTCATACCCTCTCTGAGCAATCTCTTCCACTGCTTGACCCTACTCATGATGAAAAAGTTTTTCCTAGGATTTATCCAGCATTTCCTAACAAAGCTTCCAGATTTGTTCTCCTTCTATCCTATTCATTAGGTATCTGTGGAAAGTCATCAATTCTGTTCCCCACCTTTCTCTTTTTTTGGAGGCCAAACAAATCTAGCTCTTGACACTCTTTGCATGTCCTGAGCTCCATCATCCTCAACAGCCTGGTAGGAAGAATCACATGTGTAGCTTTTTTGTCTCATTTTTTGCTAGTTGGATTTCCCTCATTTGGAAATACAGCTGTGGAAACACAGTCAGTCAAGACAAAGTACCCTCGTTGTGTGCATATAGGTAATTTATATAGAGCATTACCTTTATGTTTAAAACAGAAGGTGAAAGAGGCCTCAAACACACATTTTTCAGCTCATCATTTTAATTTAATTTACAGGAAGTTTTATTGTTCCAGGCTGCTACCAAAGATTTATTCTGCTGGTTGAAACATTAATGAGCCTAAAATATTAGTTCTGGCACTAGATATAAATGTTTATGTGTCTTTCGTCTTGTTTCAATCAGGATATGATCTTGGAACACAACATTTTTAGTAATATATATGTATATGTATTTATTATATTTGTTGAATCTTGAGACAAAAGTTTCTGGGTTTAAAATTACTTTTACAGACTCTTCTGTTTAATGAGGTGCTAGCAAACATTTGCCATGTAAATATACTTGTTTGGAATCCTAAAACTGATTAAACTAAGATGCTTTTGGTGAAGGTTAGCCATTGTAAAGGTCATTTAAACAGTCTGTGTCCCCACAATGACAGCTGGAATACTTGATATTGACAATTTATTTCCAAGAAAACAAGTTTAGTTCTTGCAAAAAGCACTTAGTTCTTGAGCTGACTGCAAATGGGGTTTTTTTCACCTTGGTGAGAATTTGACAGAAGGGTCAGTCCTTAAATATCTGTTATTTTACCTGGGCCAAGAGATTAATGAAGGAGTCAGGGTTGAAATGAACACAATTTTATACAATTGTAGTATTTTAGAGAGAATCCCCTTCTGCCATTTTCATTCATATTTTTTAGTAGTGTTACTTCTTTACTTGTTATTTTGGGTTTTGTTTTGTTTGTTTTTTTCCTAAGGAGTTTTATATTTCCTCTGTTTCCCATGCACCTGTTTTTACCGCTATCCAGTGACCATTCGTCACATTAAAGATATGATCATGATTTTCTTAGCAACTCGGGATGGAGATAACTCTCCCCTTACTGTGTGCTTATAGAAAGCACACACAAAGGTGTAGTTGCTACAGGCAGGTTCTTCAAGCTGTTCTTAGAAGCTATGTCCTAGCATCAAACCCCAGAATTTTATTTGTCGGGCTATCCAGTTGGGTAAAAAATATGGCTTTGAAACCTGAGGAATGCTTTACATGAAGTTTTTGGTGGAACCGCTCCCCAGAGATTGTCAGAATTTTACAAATAGCATTTTCAATGACTGTGGCCAAATTCCTAAACAAAATCTTTTCTGTTTCAGTAAGGTGTTACAATTAGAAACACAACTATTACCAGAACAGTTATGGGGAAGATGGGGAAGATGTTCTTGGGTTAAGAGAACAAGCAGCTGAGTAAGGTTGAAAAGGGATAAGTTCAACCAGGTTGAACTGGACTTTGTCCTTGTTTCAAGACTGTTTATATCTGTGTTTTTCTGAACCTCTATGTTCTTACATCTATGCCCAAGATAAATTTTCCCATTTCCACAAGGACTGCATGTCTGATGTGACCCAAATCTAGTTCAAACTCATACCCCGTTCTCAAAACTAGGACAGAAAATAGACAGGTGTTTTCCCACAAATCCTTTCTGATTTCATATTGCAAAGGCATCAGATCCTCTCAGCTGGAAAATGAAGTGGGAAACAATTTTCACACAGGAAAAGAAAGGTTTCCTATTTTTCACTTTGAAACTCAGAATGAATATTCCCTTTCTTTTTTTAAAAAAAAATTTAAAGCCAAATAAAATATTATTTTTTGTATTTTCTGAAATATACAGACATAAAAGGAAAACGTTATGAAGCAGCAGACCATCTGTGTGGCTGCATAGCTTTCTAAAAAAAGAAAAAGGAATACACATAAATAAAATTACTTGATTTGAGTTTTTTTCCTTTTTGCTATTTTTACAAAGTTGAGGATGCCTTGATTTTTGTTAAAGTCTACTCATTCTTCTCTACTAAAAAGAGACATTCCAAGAGATCTGTGGAAGATAACTAGACAACATTATTTAGAAAAAAGGAAAAAAATTTTAATTTTTATGTTTTGATTCTGGCTGATAAGTACATAATTTCCTATTTTTCTGTTGCTAAATTGACTCATTAGAAGATATATTTTACTCTAGCTCCTTTACAATGAATTGGATTAAATGAGAAAAGATGATTCAGAAAATGTTGGAGATACTGTAGATGAGAGTATAATGGACAGCCAGTCTGCTCTTTTTTCCTGAAAATGATAGACTATAAATAGCTGTCTTTTGCCCTCCAGTACACACATTCAAGTCCCATTGAAGTCAGCAGTGCAGAAATCAATGGGAACTCTGTATGTATGTATCAGAGCAGATTTTTTGTTCAACCAAATGCTTTGTACTTAGTATAGGAAGATCTAGAGATTATAAGAAATCCGAAATGTTCATAATAATAATATTATCTGTAAATCCAGCTAATCTTGCTCTGTATATTTGACTGCACTAGGGCATTCTTAACATGTATATAATACAGATCAAAATAGATTTAAAATTGGCATACATATAAATACATACAGCATATTTTACTTACATTGTAAGTTTTATTTTTAGCAGAAAATAGAGGATGAGTTTTTACTATTTATTTCAGTTGTGATCATTTTTTGCATTTTCCAATTCTTGTACTTGTATTAGAGGCATTATTCCTCTCACTTGTACTGTGCTCTGCATATGTTTGCACAGTGACACTAGATTCAGCCTTATTTAGATATCTTATAATGTCTGAAAAAGTACTCATAAGGGAAATGAAACAGAAAAAATATTTTAAAATCCTTTTATTTGTGTCTGCTTTCTCCAGTTCATTAGTTGTGTCATTTTCTCTCAGTTCATTTTGGTTAAGAATGAGTTCATTGGATCATAGAATCATTAAGATGGAAAAAGACCTCTGAAATCATTGAGTCCAACCATTAACCCAGCACTGCCTTGTTTACCACTAAACAATATCCCCAAGTGCCACACCCAAACACCTTTTGAAAACTTCCAGGAATGGTAATTCCACCTCTTTCTTGGACAGCCTGCTCCAGTGCCTGACCATCCTTTCAAAAAAGAAATATTTTCCAGTATCCCATCTAAACCTCCCCGGTGCAACTTGAGGCCATTTCCTCTTATCCTGTCACTTGTTACCAGGAGAAGAGATTGATCCCCGTCTGTCTTCAGCATCCTTTCAGGTAGTCATGGAGAGGGTCGAGGTCTTCCCTGAGCCTCCTTTTCTCCAGGATAAACACCCCCAGCATCTCAGCCACTCCTTATATGACTTACGCTTCAGACCCTTCCCCAGCTCCGTTGCCCTTCTCTGGATTCTCTCCAGCACCTCAATGTCTTCACTGAAGTGAGAGGCCTAAAACTGAACACAGGATCAGAGGTGTGGCCTCACCAGTGCCAAGTACAGGGGTTCAGTCACTGCCCTGGTCCTGCTGGCCCCCCTCGTTCCTGTTCTAC
>NW_008238355.1:5888275-5910795 GCF_000691975.1 Corvus brachyrhynchos
GCAGGACTGCCCCCAGGACTGGGCAGCACCACAGGAGACTGACTGCCAGCTGGATGCAGCTCCATTCAGCACCACTCTCTGAGCCTGGCCAACCAGCCAGTTTTTCAGCCTGTGAACTGTGCACATCTCGCACATGGGAAGCCAGTTTCTCCAGGAGAATCCTGTGGAAAATGGTGTCAAAGGCTTTACCAAAGTCTAAGGAAATAACATCCACAATCTTTCTCTCATCCACTAAATGGGTCATGCTGTCATATTGGAAGATCAGGTTGGTCAAGGAGGACTTGCCTTTCCTAAACCTATGCTGTCTGGACCTGACTTCCTTTGTTTGTCTTGCATATGCCATGTAATGACTTTCCAGATGATCTGCTCCATGACTTCCCCTGACACTGAGGTCAGGCTCACAGGCCTCTAGTTCCCCAGATCCTCCTTCCAGCCCTTCTTGTAGATGGGCATCACATCTGATAATTTGCAGTCAATGGGACCTCTCCTGTTGGCCAAGACTGCTGGTAAAAAATGGAAAGTGGCTTGGTGAATTATTCGATCAGCTCCATCAGTACCGCTGGGTGGATGCCATGTGACCTGTGTGTGTCTAAGTGGTGTAGCAGTCCCCTGACACAATGGTTGACCCTGGATTATGGGGGCTTCATTTTGCTCCCTAGCTCTGTTTTGCAGCCTAGGGGCTGAGTGCCCTGAGGACAATTGTTCTTGCTATTCAAGACTGAGGCAAAGGCATTAAGTATCTTAGGCTTCTCCTCATCCTTTGTCTCTATGTTTCTGTCTGCATCCAGTAAAGGGTAGAGATTCTCCTTAGCTCTCCTTTTGTTGCTGATGTGTCTGTAAAAACATTTGTTGGGTCTTTCATAGAAGTAGCCAGATTAAATTGTACCTGGGCTTTGGTTTTTCTTATTTTCTCCCTGCAAGAGAGAAAATACTTGCAACAGATTAAACTGGTGCCAAAAGTATGGATTTTGAGCAAGGAGAAAATTTTAATTGGAATAAAACACTAGGCAATCTGGGAATATCTGTGTCTTCCTTTAGGGAATTTGTTTGCACTTATAAATGCTGTCTGTGAATGTATTCCTAAATCTATTTACTGCTAAAGTAAGAAACTGCTTTTTTGCCTTCATTTTATGTTTTCACACTATTTCACCCCATAATTGAGGGCACTTTTGAACAGGCTACCAGTAAACTGTTATTATACAGAGGAGACTCTCTCTTCAGATGCTAAGGTCTATCCAAACTGGAAGTTGTCTCCCACAATAAAAAGTTGGTTTGTCCAGAGGGAAGTCTGCAATGTCCTATTATAACTGATAAAAAGGGTATATCATTGCAAAGAAGGAGGACAAAGACAAACATTTCTCAGTATCTTAAGGTGATGGAAAAGATGCAAAGGAAGATTTAGCAGGGGGGAAGAAGGAAAAATCTTTGTAGTCAGAAGAGTATAGATTAGCAGCACCCCCTACTATAGTTAAGGAAGAATTCTCCTCCTCTGTGTCTTGATAAAAGGCACTGGTAACACCCCCCAGTGTACTCAACAGCCACCTGTTTACTTGTACCTTCACTCTCAAACACTTACACTTTTGTTGATATTTTGAGGGAGAAAGTGTGTTTCCAGCACAAGAAGAGTCTTAAAAGTCAGTGCTAGATTCTGAATTAAATTGGCAGCCTGAATTCAGGACTTAAATTCAGAAGAGTTATTTGGTAGAGAATGTGCCATTTAAAATCAAAACATGGGAAAATAACTGCTATAGTTATATATCCACAAATGTCAAATATTGAGTACTCTCTTAGCTGAGTTCTACAAACATCTTGTGACAGGCCAAACTGTATCCCTTGAATAGCACTAGGTAAATATTCTGCAAAGGTTTCCTGGGCTTTGAAAGGAAAGTGCGTTCCTGTTGTTACAATAGTGGTCTAGGATAATTCTGTCTCAGTGCTTGTTGGTTTATATGTAAGTAAGTGGAAACAATGAATTAGGGGAAAACATTGAATAAAAACCCAGCTGAGCAACATATGAGAAGAATGGTAAGCCTAACCTCTGCAGCTAAAAATTTGGCTGGTAAAAGAGAAGGAAGTAAGGCTTCTTGTGATGAGGGAATGATTCCTTTCCTGTGGTGGCTTCCACCTTTGCAGACCATTGGACCAGGTGAGAATTCACTCTGGAAATTTTCTAAAGCAGAAATCTATCCCTGTCTTACTCTATATAGAAAATTACTATCAATTCTTTTAAAGTCCTCTTCTAATGTATTCAAGGAACACTAAAGAAGTACCAGCAGCATGGAATGTGGGAGATGGTCATCTGCTGATATAGCTGGGAGTAATTGTTTTGATAGTTTCTTTCCAGCTCTCTTTGTGAACATGAAATATTTTACATTTTCTTACACCTTTTGCCTCACTTGTAAGACAGGTAAAACACTATTCCAAAAAGGAGTACTCCAAATGCTCTCCACAACAATCTAATTCCTTTGGTTTGGACTGAAGCACCACCTTTTTTTCAGGCAACAGGCAAATCTTTAAGACAGTGTGAGCTGAGAATCTCTTCTAGGATGTAATACCAGGACATTTGTGTGCATGAGATGCTACTTTGAAATGGTGCACAGAGCAGTGAAGAATTTAGCAATAATATTTAGCTTGTTAGGAAACACAGTGTATTTATTCCTTTCTTCAGAGCCTTATTTATGGTACACTGGGACTTCTGAGTGAAGGAATGGCAAACTTAATGAAACATTTGATTGATATTAATTACTTTCCACTTAATTACCTGCCATGTGGATCTTGTTGAGCTATTGATTACTGGGAAACATCCCATTGGGGATAGTGTGATTTAACTTCATCCAATGAGTCAATTAGCCCAAGCAACACTGGGAGAGCTGGTGCTCTGCCTCAGTGAATGGGGTTTCTTGCCAAGAATGGTACATAAGCTGTTTATTTGTTCATTAAAACACAGTACTACTGTCAACAGGAGACACTTATTAGTTGTTATTGGGATTGGTAAAATGTCACTGTTTCATCAAAGATTAGCAGCAGTTCATAGCTGCAAACTGGTGAAAAGACCCTCTCTGGTTTGAGAGCACAGATGAATGCATGAGGTCAAGACATTAACCCCTGTTTGCTTCTCATTTGTGAGAACTTCAGTTACAAATTTGTGTCACCTCTCCCAAGAGCAAAACATCTTTCATTGTCATTAATTCAGAAGCTGTGGGACAATGGACCCTGAACTGTGGCATGTGACATTCAATTAATTTCACCAAGAGTGAAATACATGGTATGTCCCCCAACTCACCAAAACTAAATACTAATATTGTTCTTTAGTGAGGATGATCTTCCTAACTGACCAGAACAGCCTGCTGTCTTCTCATAAATTAATCTGAGAATGAAAAGATCTTTTTTATTTTCTTTCTTTCCTCCCTTGTGATTTAAATTAGACAAAGAAACCATTATTCCTATTGATATAACTGAAGGTATAAAAAAGCTCTCTTGGCTGGAAATAATAATTTAAAAATCCAAAGCCCACAAACAAATAACCAAACAGCAGTTAAAACAAAAACCCAAAAACCCAAAAAAAATCTCTAATGAACTACAACAAAACAAGAGAATAGAGGCGGAGAATTAAATTTATCCGAGGAAGTCTTAAAGTGAATCTTACATGGAATGGCTAAAAGAAAAAATTTGAGTATTCTAGGCAGATGTCTAGAGAAGTTACTTTTAAATATGAAGTTTGGACTAAAATATAATTTTGAGATCATGTTATATAATATACATGAAAGATAGGGTAAATTATCTCAGTAGTGGGTAAAAAAAAAATCATTCTAAAATGAGAATCCTCTAGAAAAACTGAACAACTGAACAAATAACTGACCATAAGTGCTTGATTACATTAGATTAGATATATACAAATGTATAAGACAAAATCATTGACATGGAGACACATCCTTCAATTTTTTCTGTTAGAAGAGTCATAGGAGATTATTTACTTGACAGTGACCTGCATAAGCATTTGTAAGCATTGAGGAAAGGATTCAAGTTCTGTCATCTGCCATAAATGAATGATGTGTTTCATCTATGCTACATTTTATGTTGGTTAATAGAATACATTAATTTCCATTTACAGTTCTTTTTATACTCTTATGTAAGAGTATAAACTAACTTTTAAATAATATTTTGGCTAATGAGAAATGGTACAGATTTATCCTAACTTCAAGTTTTTCATGCTGTAAGAGAGGGACATTGGGTTTGATGCATGTCAAAATATTATTCTTGCAAAACAAGGAAACCAGATAAATTCAACAGATATTCATCTTGGTAGAAGACAAATGTTTTTTAGGGATGGATCAAGTAAAAAATTTAAAAAAAAAAAAGCAGAAATATTTAATGTAATGGGGTTTTCAAAGGTTTTGTGTCACTTAAAATTAAGTATACTGAAGTATATGAAGACTTTACACACTACCGAAACAGTGGTTCATTAAAATTACCTTTGTATTTGCAACTGAGAAAATAGCTGTGAAAAACTGGAAGCAGCAAGGGAAATTTCTGAATGTATTTCAGCTCTTCTTTTGCGTGTGAGTTTCCACTTTTTAGCCTTATGAATCAAATAAAGAAAAAACAACAAATTTTTTTTAGTTTGTTTCCCTTTTAGAAGGTTCTTGTAGGCTTTTATAAAACTAGCTATGTAAGCTTCATTGCTCCTATAAATTACCTTAGTTGTACACAATGGTATAAAGTCTCGTTTATCCAGCAGAATAATTTTGGATTGTCACAAGTGGACAGAATGCAGGCTTCAAACTGTTGCTAAAATGTAACATACTTTATGACACTGTTC
This sequence comes from Corvus brachyrhynchos, assembly GCF_000691975.1. Taxonomy (NCBI): domain Eukaryota; kingdom Metazoa; phylum Chordata; class Aves; order Passeriformes; family Corvidae; genus Corvus; species Corvus brachyrhynchos. Next base: position 5,893,095 of record NW_008238355.1, read on the forward strand.
AGTACTGTCTGGCTGGAACATGGTTAATTTTCCTCGTAGGGGCCCATGTGGTTCTGTGTTTTGTGTCAGTGCCTGGAACAGTGTTTGTCAAGAAGGAATGAAGGAAGGAAGGAGAGGAAAGAGAGGAAGGAGAGGAAGGAGAGGAAGGAGAGGAAGGAAGGAAGGATTAGGAGCTAATAATGTTTGTCAGCCCAAGCAATTCCTATGCATGATGAGGCCCTGCTGCTTGAGAAGTGGCTGGAAATCTGCCTGATGATGATAAGTTGAGACTAAATTTCCTGGGTTTGCTTTAATTCCATGTGTAGCTTTTGCTTTCACTATTAAATTGCCTTTATCTCAGCCAATGAGCTTGTCCATCCTAGTGTCTCTTTAGTGTTGAGGAGAGTGAGTGAGAAAGAATCTGGGTCGGGGTCTGAAAGTCACCCAAGATCAACCCACTACAAACAGTTACAACTATAGCCGGCTTTTGGAGAGTTTGAACACATGGTGGGAGTGTACAGTGTATGTATGTATGCACCTCTCATTTTCTGGTTAAAGCTATTGGAGCAAAATTAGGTGCTGCTTAATTCAGCCATAACCTTTATTAAATAAAAAAAAATGGCTTAAAAGAAAGACGTGACCAATAAAATGTTTCATTAACTGCTATAAATTTCTTTGACATATTCAAGGCATGAGGCCAGGGGAGGAAATTCTTAAAATTTTTATTTTGATGTAATTTTTTAATGCAATGTAGGTCTCACTGTATCTTACATTAGAATTCTGTGAAGCTGTGAAATAACAGCAGCAGGGGATGGGGCAGAAATTATTGTAAAACATTCTTGTCTCTCCAGTGTAAGTTTCTGCAGTGGTAAATTAGCATGCTAAAATGAAAGGAATTCAGCAATTTTAGACGATGGTGGAGTTTGTCTGTATGTTGTGGAAGAATTATTTAGTGGAGTTTTGTGCTTTAATGTGTTTAATGGTAGTACAAAAGGTGAAAGGGACCTTGTTTTTCTGCTTATGCTGTAAACAAGGTTTCAGGGGAAATTCTTTGAAGTGCTGAGATCTAAGCTGTCTGGTTTTGAATTCCCCCTGAGGTACTACAGAGGAACAGTAGGTATCTGATAATGTTTTAACTTCAAGTAAATATTTTTGGGCATCAAACAGTACTGACAAAAAAATGTAAAAAGTGGATTATTTAAAAGTGCTGCTTAAGATAAATAGGATACTCATATGATTTATGGTGTTGAAGATTTTAGTCTCTCTAGAGTTACAAAAGAGAATGTAAAGCAGTAAAGGAGTGGAATCTGGAGGTGTACTGATGATGTCACCACAGGGACTTAATCCCTAGTGTACTCATCCCTTTGTAGAAACGGAGTGGTTTGTTTTCTCAGAAAATGAGAAGCACAGTGACATTCCCCATATCTTGACTATTTCCAAAGATCTGGTCTAAATGCAAGATTTTCTTTCAACAATCCTGACAGCTGCCTTTGTTGGATTAGGTCTGCCTGTCTATTTAAATGTGCAGAGAAATATATGAGCTACAACAATGTGGTGTGGAGTCAAAATGATATTCAAAGATGTAAGCAGTGCTGACAACAGCCAGCAGGAAGCACCACAGTTTAAATATGGCATCCCAGGACTTCATAAGATGTTACGAATTGTGCCACAAACAGATAGGGATAACTTGCATAATGGTCGTAAGACCATTATCTTTTTTTGTGTACAAATATGATTTTATTTTCTTTCTCTTTACCTCTGAAAAAGAGAACAATAATAAAACATTTCCATAAACAGCTTTGAAGTTTTAAGTTTGGTTTTAGTTCTTATTATACAGCTTATGAATATATCTGAATTCAGTCTATTTTCAGGATCACACTGGTAGCCATATATGATGCAGGAATAAAGTTCCCTTTCTGTAGTGTTTAAAAATTGTCTCCAAAGTTGACCTGCTTACTGACAGGACTACGAAATTCTCATTAGATTTTCAACAAATTTTTCCTGAGAAGATGCATTTAACCTGTTATACTAGTAGCACTAGTAGTGACCGGAGATGCTGAAAATTGTGGCAATTGAAACTTCAGAAAAATAAAACCCTAACAAAGGTTTACAATATTGTTCAAAAAAATAACTACTGGCTTTATCATAACAACTGACAGAGACAATGGCCAAGCAGTGTGCCCAGCAGAATGCACTGTTTCAGTGAAACAAGATGTCTGGGTTTTTTCAGTTTTGTTTGTTTGTTTGTTTGTGGTTGTTGTTTTTTTTTTTTTAAGTATCAGCGGTGCCACTTTGTCCACAAAATAAGCTTGTGAAACATGGGAATTTTTTCTCAGCTTCCTTTGAATACAGCAAGACACAGGACCCCATGTGCAACGACACAACTGGTGGGTGTGCTAGGACCAAATTTTCATTGTTTTTTTCTGCTAAAGTGTACAGGATCTGGAAGGGGCTGGTGGGTGAGGTCTGGATTTAAGTCTTGCCCCTTCCTTGGAAATGATAGAGAAGCTCCAAAATGGAGGTGGCAGTGGCAAGCTAGGTGGGACACAGCTGCGGATAGTTGGTTGAGTTGGGGATAATTCTCAGCTTTCAAGGATTCACATGAGCTTCCTGAGAAGGAAGAGGATTTCTAAAGAAAGAAGATAATTTTTCTTCAAGTGCATGAGCAATGTCTTGTGTAGCAGGCCTGACCACCCTTTGCAGAAAAATCTTCATAATGCCATGAGCAAAGCCTCAGTTGCATCTATCAGCCACCTAAAAGTAAAGACAGAAGAGTCTTCATGAAATGGTTAGAACCCTGAAGAGCTACTAAGTGCCTACTGTCTTCAGCAGCTCCTGTTCTTCAGACCCTTCAACAAACACAGAGATATTAAGTTACTTTCCAAACGCAAAAGACGCCTAAATGACAGAGATTTGTAACTTCCAATGGTATTTAGAGCCCCATGTGAACTATATTCCCGGGTCTTGGGAAACACAATCTCACAGCACAGTGAACTCATTAAGTTTTCCCACTCCATCACTGGTGTTGGGAAAAAAAGCCCAGATACAAGCAGTGACCAGTGCAGTCCTGGCCTTAGTGATTTGTCCTATCACACCTAGAAAAGAAAGAGAATCTCCGCCTGGACTGGTGATGTATGCTGTCTGTAGTAGTTTGGACTAAACTGTTTCTACACACTTCCCCAGAGATGAAGCTGAAAGAATCATGTTTGCACTCCTTCTACACGATCCAGCTTTACTGAAGTTGTTAATTTACAAATTGTGTATGACTACCCACAGCCTAGCTAACTCTGCTCTGTGGCTTTTATCAGACTGGGAAGACTTTCAGGAAAAAGTGGTCGTGACCTTCTGTTCTGTTCTGCTTGGTATCTGTGAGCACCAGACCACAGAACTTGAGCTGGCCTGTAGGTTGTTCATGTTGTCAAAAGGAATGAAATGTATTTGGACTGCTTTGTTACTTTTTTTCTCTTGTACTTTTTATTTTCTCTTTTTTTTTTTTTTTTTTTTTTTTCTGCTTGGACCAGTTTATGCTTTGTTGATGTGAACTGAATGTGCGAATGCCCCTCATCAAATACCACATGCTTGATGATGAAGAAAAGTTCTTAGACCGAGGTGTTTTAATACTAACAATAAGATTTGAGTGTAGTCCTGTGTTACCCAAAGTATAATGAGGACATTTTGAATACATCAAGAGTGGTAAAATGTGGTTGTTTTAAAAGCTGGAGAACAAAAATCCCCATAATACTTTCATTTTGGGAAAGGATCATAGCCTTTCTGATTTCATCACATTTTGCAGAATTCTAAGAAAACTTAGATTCTGGGAGGATGGGCATTTTGACCATTTATTTGCAAACCTTGGACCACGTGTACCACAGCTGTTGAACTACACACTACATGTGTTGTAGTTCAGTGGGGTACCATGTCAGAACGGGAGAAAGAGGTAGCCTTTTTGCAATGACAACCAATCTATTATACATATCTGATTCTGGTAGAGTTAGGCTTCTTTATACACCTGAAGATGTGTCCCCCAGAATATAAATCTTACTGTCCAGACAGATATAGTCACAGAAATGAAAAATACTCTATCTTGGAAGAGAGCCTGTGTAAAATGCATCCTTTGAGAAATACAACCTGTTTTTTAAAACAAAGACAAGTGCAATTAACAAATAGGAGTTATCTGCTCTAAATAGTGGGTCAACAGGACGCAGTATACTTGCAGAAAACACACAATTCCCATTTGTGACTGTAAACACTGTGGGGTCCACATCTCTATAGGTAAAAACCAAACTCTGTTAGCATACAGATGTGCAATACCTTTTAAAATCCCTGCAGTATCTTCCTACCTGCTGTGCTTAATTTCAGATTCAACTGCAGTCATTAAAGGAAAAAAAAAACCCAACAAACAAACCACAAAACTGTTTTTGCCTTTGTCTGTGCCCTACATTGCACTGGCTTTTCCTCAGATATTTTCCTGGTGCTCCAGCTCCCCAAACATATTTTAAATACTTAAGATTTTAGAGCCTCAGTTCTCACTTTCCTTTTTCAAGTGTCTCTGTCTTAAAGTGATTTTACATGCCTGTCTAACATGTAAAATCACAACTTTTTGTTTTCTTACAAAAACTTTCTTGCAAGCCTATCTTTGTGACATTCCATAGGAAAAAAGGTTTTGCTTAGAATTGTAAAAAACTCTTATGATCTGGAAGCCGTAAACTCCCTTCAAAGACTGGTTGCACTAAGCCTCATTCTCATTTTGATTTATTTTGCTTTGAATATAAAGGTATTAAATTAGCAAAGACAAGCAACGAACAAAACTCTGGAGAGGAATTAGCCATTGTATCCAGTCCATTAATCTCTTCTTCAGTTCTTGAGAATTGTGGCTCACCCAGACCCAGAGATCAAATAAAATGCCTAATTGGGAAAATCCTAAACAAGAGTATCCTGGGGAGCTTGAATTTATTTGTCAACTGTTCAAACAACTATGTTGTTTATAAGTCTTTAAAACCCTGATACTTTTCTGCCACTATAACTTAATCCAGATACTTTAAACACAGGAGGGTGATTGAGAATTGCTTTCAATTAACTGGAATAGGGAGAAACACTTACTCTGAAAACAGATAGCTTTGTTGTGAACATTCTGCTGAACATGCTGAGAATTTTAGAACTAAACATCAGGTTTGAGGGATGCTCTGAATACTCTTGGAGAGTCATAGTAAACACAGCTAATGGATATTCTCTTGTGATAGCATTTGTTTTAAGCACTGTGACTCAGTAAGAGAAAGAAATACAGTATAAATGAATGATGCTTTCTTAAAAAGAAGCTCAATAACATTTTCCAGATATGTGAAAGGCAACAACTACTTGAGTCTTTTCTGCTTGTGATTACCCTGAATTACATGTTGATTTTCCTGGAGGTCAGGGAAAACGACCAACAAGACTGATCTCTACCCGCTATTTCAGCAAAAATGCAGAGAACAGTTAAAAGCCTATACCTGTTTTTGAGTCTGATAACATCCTATATTCCCATCAGTGCTAAAAAACCAGGTAAAATTTAGTCATCTAACATGAAATAAATTTTCTGACAGCACAGTGACTCACCAATAACCTGACTGCTCTCTCTTTTTGAAAAAAACTAGGCTATGGAAAAATCTCTGGTCAGGAAACACATGATGAGGTGGTTGGTTGCCCCTCCCCACCTTCCCCCTTTAGTTATGTTTTGTGGTCCTAATCACTAGTTTAGATTTGATATGGCATCTTATCACAAGTGCCACATGAACTGATGCCTCCTTCTTGCTATAAGGGATTTCTTGTTCTCAGTTGTAATAACAGTGATCATGAGATTACATTAAATGGCTTACAGGGTGAACAAATTAGCTCCAGCATCACAAATGTTGCTTATTTTCATGGTATCCAGAGGGGTGTCGCTGTCAAACCTAAAGATGCTTTTGTTTATGTTGCTACGGAGGTCAGTGTATGACAACCTTCTTGTTCAAGCCTATAAAGTTTCAGAGAGGTTACTTTGAAAGGATCATGTTAATGACAATGTGTACTGCAGGGCAAAAGAAAGTCTGCCAGGGACTGCTTAAGTGCAAGTGGAGAACAGATCAGATGACTTCTTGAAGCCTCTTCTTCTGTGCCTATTCATCTTTGCCTCCTACAAGCATCAGTCAAACAAGGAAACTAATAGGAACGTGCCAGAATGGAAACTAGGACATCTGGACCACATAAGACTGATAAAATACATTTTGTTCACAGATTTATCCTCTTTTTCTTTCAGAGGTCTAAGAAATAACAACTCTTTGAAGGAGATCAGAGGGAGAAAGCCAGATTGATTACGGTTGTAGAAACCTTGCCCTGAAAAGACCGTAGTGTATAAATAAAAATTCTGATTTTGCTCTTATTGCTGTATCTCAACAACAGCTAACTGGCAACAACAAGCACAAGCTGTTTAATATAACAGAATAACTATTTGGGCAGCTAGATACAATAACTGAGATGTCAATGAACAATCATCTTTATTGCTCTCTTCTTTAGCAATCACAGAACTGAGAATTTAAGCCAAACTGTTCTATGATTCTAGGAAAATTAAATGCTAGCCTTTTTTACGAATACAGCTTTTAACCAAACTCCTAAACTCCTCTCAAAACTACTCATCACTGCAACACACCCTGAAGATTGGTGCCTCAGTCATCTGTATCTGTGATCTAATGTCATGGAACACTGTTGTTTTTCATCCCATGTGTCAGAACTTCTTTTCTTCTGAAACCCAGTTGTGTGATCTGGCATTGCTTGTGGAGCCAGGATATGGCAAAGACATATATCCTTGAAGCTTGGCTGTCTCTTTGGGCTGTCCATTTAGGTACCTGGGATTCTTCTCATGAAAATATTTCTTACATGGATTGAAATTTTAGCCTGACATTTATAAATCTAACAAGATCACTAGCTAGCTACACTTGAATGAATGAATTATAACAGTGTTATCTTGAGACAGACTCATGCTTTAGAGGACAAAAAAAAGAAAATTAACTTATCCTACCTTGCATGCATTTATCCCTTTCCTATTTTAATGGTATTCTTTTGGCTTTTCACACTGTCTAGCTGTTTGTGAAGTTCATAGTAATTATATCTTTTCTGAGAAAATCAGATGGAGGAAGGTCATAGAATGATTATCCATGAAGACAAATCTAAGTTTTACAGATTTCTCGTTGCCTAGCATTTTCTCATTTAAAATTCTATGGAAAGTCACAATTACACATTGAATAATTGTGTTCTTTTCCTTGATGCTGTGTTCACAGCATAGATGCCCTGTAAGAACAACAAGCATGACTAGCACAAGAATACAGAAGCCTGGCTTCAGATCACTCATATGGTATGAACACAGTTCCATTTGACATGGTATCTCACAGACCCAATATTTCTAATACATATTATAAGTGCAACAACATGACTGCGTTGTCTTTCAGATGTCTCCCAGAATAATCTTCTCCGTAACTCCACCAGGCACTGAAGTGAGACTGACACACCTGTAGTTACTGGGGTCCTTCTTCTTGCTCTTCTTGAAAACTGGGACAACGTTTGCCAGCTTCCGGTCATCTGGGACCTCTCCGGATTCCCAAGACTGCTCAAAAATCATTGAGAGGTTTTGCAATGACATCAGCCACCTCTTTGAGGATTCTTGGGTGAATCCCATGAGGCCCTATAGATTTGTAGGGATCCAGTTCTAGCAGCAGATCCCGGACAATTTCAGGTTCAACTGGGAGTTGATCATTCTCGCAGTCATGGTCCTCCAGCTCAGGGCACTGAGACCCCCTTGGTCTGTAGTCTGTGCTGAAGACAAGGGCAAAGAATGCATTGAACACCTCTGCCTTGTCCCTGTCCCTGTTTGTGAGGTGACCATTCTCATCCTGTAATGGGCCAATGTAATTTTAACACTTCCTATTGCCATTAATATATTTGAAAAAACTGTTTTTACTGTCCCCCACAGTTCTGGCTGGCTTCAACTCCAGCTGAGCTTTGGTTGCCCAAATTTTCTCCCTACAGTGGCAGCAGCATCTCTGTAGTCCCATGTCACCTGACCTTGCTTCCACTGGGCTTACACCTTCTTTTTTCACCTTCCTTATTTCCAAGAGAAGATTCCTGTTCAGCCAATCCAGCCCTCTGCCCCTCCTGCTTGACTTCTGTGCCCTTTGGAGGTGATGTTCAAAAAGTGGCCAGAACTGATGGACCCCAGCACCTGCAAAAACATTTTCCCAGGAGACATTGTTTACTTACTCCATGAGCCACCTGAAGTCTGCTCTCCTCACATCCAGAGTTGAGGTTTTGCTGTCACTTTTCCTTCTTTCAACAGAGATTTTAAACTTGATCACTTCATAATCACTGCGGCCAAGACACTAGTGGCTGGGGGAAAACTCCTCTTTGCTCACCCCATCCACTCTTACCAGCAGTAGATCAAAGAGGGCACCTTTCTGAGTCGGCTCCCTAAGGATCTGTTGCATAAAGTTGTCATCCAAGTTTTTCAGGAATCTTCTGGCCTGAGTTGTACCAGCTGTGTGATGCTCCCAGTTAACTTCTGGCAAGTTGAAGTCCCCCATAAGGACTTCTTGTCCATAAGGACAAGAGCAGTTGACTTGGAAGCGTCCCTTAGTTCCTCAAGGAGTAATTTGAAAGCTTCATTGTCCTGACCAGGAGGTCTGTATTAGACTTACGTGATGACACCACTTTATTTATTTCATCTAGCAAATACTAATGATGTTTCATGATCTTTCTTCACAAACATTTGTCCCATGTATCTGCTTCACAGACTATAAAAAGGCAAGTAAAAAGTCAGTTGTGGGATATATAAAGAGATGCCTGAAAGTTACATATTTTAAATCTGATAATAAATAAATAAATAAATAAATAAGAATCCTTTTCAGCATACACATATTTTAATGAGAGGAATTGCACTAAGCAGGTCACATTGTAATGAAGGATATTGCATCATTAACTATTATAAGAGGTCTCTATATTTTCTTTCTCTACAAAAGGAAAGGTCTGGATTTCACTAACAGCAATTGCTTCAGTTTAATTTTTTGATCTTGCTTGGAGCATAAGAACCCTGTAAGTACTTTGTCCACTTCTACATCCCATCTAGGCTATTTGAAGTTGTACATTGTCAATTAGAACTTGAATCAACTTTGAAATGAGACAAGCCTAGTAATTACAACTAGACTTATTTTACATAAAGAAAGCAAACTTTAAAATCACATCATTAAGTTTCTAAGACTATTGCTTCCCTAGGAAATTTGTCTGTGCATATTTGAACATGGTGAAATGTGACTCTCAGGACACTGAGAGTGAGGGCCAGGGCAAAGAGCAAGAGGCTTGTTTTAAAAGTGGCACACAGAGCATGAGAAGACAGTCCTTGGCCTTTTGCAAGGTCTATCCCAGCCTCTTCATCTCTGATGCTTTCATCAGCTTTTGTTGAGACATCTGGTGAGGTCCATGTCTGATGATCCAATTGTCTATCCTCAGGAAACACATACGTGGGACTGGTGTTCCCATATTTTTAGACAGAAAAGTCCAATCTTTTTAAAAACCCCAAATATTTAAAGTGTGTTTACTTATACTTTACAAGTTCTGAGGTAGCTTTCATGATGAATTTTGTGTCAGAATTTCACACCCATTTTTTGGAACAGAGATGTACCATACAAAAATCTTCTAGGGCAGGCTCACAGCATTTCACCATAATAGTAACATGCAATACACTTAGCTGCTCCCTTGGCAAGAATCATATTGTTTAATTGGAAACACCAGCCCAAACAGATTCAGAGCAATGTTTTCCAGTGTCTCTAAACAATAGTTAAATAGCTCAACAAATCAGTCTAGATGGCACACCTGTATTACCTTACAGCTCTCTACAGTGCTTTTCACATTAAGTTTTTTAAAACACACTTCCTACTGAATGCTTTTTGCTCACTTCTTGACGTGTACTTTTTCTGATTGCTAAAAGAGATTTTTCTTAATATAACATCCACTCTTACCAGCAGTAGATCAAAGAGGGCACCTTTCTGAGTCGGCTCCCTAAGGATCTGTTGCATAAAGTTGTCATCCAAGTTTTTCAGGAATCTTCTGGCCTGAGTTGTACCAGCTGTGTGATGCTCCCAGTTAACTTCTGGCAAGTTGAAGTCCCCCATAAGGACTTCTTGTCCATAAGGACAAGAGCAGTTGACTTGGAAGCGTCCCTTAGTTCCTCAAGGAGTAATTTGAAAGCTTCATTGTCCTGACCAGGAGGTCTGTATTAGACTTACGTGATGACACCACTTTATTTATTTCATCTAGCAAATACTAATGATGTTTCATGATCTTTCTTCACAAACATTTGTCCCATGTATCTGCTTCACAGACTATAAAAAGGCAAGTAAAAAGTCAGTTGTGGGATATATAAAGAGATGCCTGAAAGTTACATATTTTAAATCTGATAATAAATAAATAAATAAATAAATAAGAATCCTTTTCAGCATACACATATTTTAATGAGAGGAATTGCACTAAGCAGGTCACATTGTAATGAAGGATATTGCATCATTAACTATTATAAGAGGTCTCTATATTTTCTTTCTCTACAAAAGGAAAGGTCTGGATTTCACTAACAGCAATTGCTTCAGTTTAATTTTTTGATCTTGCTTGGAGCATAAGAACCCTGTAAGTACTTTGTCCACTTCTACATCCCATCTAGGCTATTTGAAGTTGTACATTGTCAATTAGAACTTGAATCAACTTTGAAATGAGACAAGCCTAGTAATTACAACTAGACTTATTTTACATAAAGAAAGCAAACTTTAAAATCACATCATTAAGTTTCTAAGACTATTGCTTCCCTAGGAAATTTGTCTGTGCATATTTGAACATGGTGAAATGTGACTCTCAGGACACTGAGAGTGAGGGCCAGGGCAAAGAGCAAGAGGCTTGTTTTAAAAGTGGCACACAGAGCATGAGAAGACAGTCCTTGGCCTTTTGCAAGGTCTATCCCAGCCTCTTCATCTCTGATGCTTTCATCAGCTTTTGTTGAGACATCTGGTGAGGTCCATGTCTGATGATCCAATTGTCTATCCTCAGGAAACACATACGTGGGACTGGTGTTCCCATATTTTTAGACAGAAAAGTCCAATCTTTTTAAAAACCCCAAATATTTAAAGTGTGTTTACTTATACTTTACAAGTTCTGAGGTAGCTTTCATGATGAATTTTGTGTCAGAATTTCACACCCATTTTTTGGAACAGAGATGTACCATACAAAAATCTTCTAGGGCAGGCTCACAGCATTTCACCATAATAGTAACATGCAATACACTTAGCTGCTCCCTTGGCAAGAATCATATTGTTTAATTGGAAACACCAGCCCAAACAGATTCAGAGCAATGTTTTCCAGTGTCTCTAAACAATAGTTAAATAGCTCAACAAATCAGTCTAGATGGCACACCTGTATTACCTTACAGCTCTCTACAGTGCTTTTCACATTAAGTTTTTTAAAACACACTTCCTACTGAATGCTTTTTGCTCACTTCTTGACGTGTACTTTTTCTGATTGCTAAAAGAGATTTTTCTTAATATAGTTTAGTGTAAGTCCTCCATTCAACTCTTGCTTCTTCCATGACTTTCCCAAACAACAAAATCCAGTGATTCACTGTTTTAGATTGTTTATATTCAAGAATTACTTTTTAAGTCAAGAATTAAAAGTTTGTGATAATCTACCTGTTTACTTCCTGAACACATTTGTTTTTAGTACATTGTATTAAGCAGAGCTAATATGGTGGTTATAGACCCAGATAAACCTCAAAACTATAACAAATGAGGAACTGTCTATCTGATATTCATCAGAGAATCCTCAAGGAGCTAGTTACTGCTGTCATCACAAAGCCTCTCTCATTGATTTTTGAGCAATCTTGGGCTTCTGGAGAGGTCCCAGCTGACTGGAAGCTGTCTAATGTCATCCCAATTTTCACGAAGGTCAAAAATGAGGAACATGTAAACTACAGTCTCACTTCAATGCAATGGCAAAGATTATTCTTGGAAGTCTTGAAAAACACCTGGAGGACACAGTCATCAGTCACAGCCAGCACTTCATGAGGAGGAAGTCCTGCTTGTCCAACCTGATTTCCTTCTTCAAGAGGTGTCGTGGGTAACCCAAAATGTTATTGTATTCCATATCTCTCTGTGCCCAAAATTTTTACTATCACTTTAAGACCCTGCAGCCACAAAATGGAGCTTGGTGTGGGGGACATGGGGGGAGGATGGCATGGTTGCTTTTAAAGTTGGCACTTCCAGGCAGCTCGCTCTCTTCTGCCGTGTCGCTTTTGGCTCTCTGGCTGCTTGGTTTGTTTCTTGTTGTTTTCTTGCCTCTACTCGCAACAGTACCAACTCTAGAAGCTGCATTTCACAACCAAAACTTGTTTCAAGAGAGAATTTTTCAACACTTGTCTGCATCTGCGGGACCACACTGGGAGAAGCGGAGCAGCCCCGGTCAGTGTGGTCCCTCCAGCCGCTGGGAGCGGCCGGCCCAGGTGAACGGGAGTGGAGGCTGGACACCCCAGCCGGACACTTGCTCTCTGCTGCCAAGAGGAAAGGCAACATCCTGCCAAGAGTTCCAGCCCCTGACTGAGCACCAGCTGCCACAGTTGCCAGCTGCTTTCTCAGACAGAGCTGCTGCTGCTGGAAACATAAGTAGTAGGGGGAGAGGCTGATCCCATTTTCCTTTTGTCTCCCTACATGAGGTTGCCCATGTCAGCCACCATATTGGAAAGGGGAGGGCAGGGTTGCCCCACCATTCTGGGTTTCTCTTTGCTCAGGAGGAGTTAATAAGATTTAGCAATTTTTTATCTGCTGTTTGTATTTGCTGTTATTGTTTGCCTGTTACAGTTTCACTTGTTAGTAAACTGTTAGTTTTTCACTTACATTGACTTGTATTTGCTCCTTATGGGTGGAAAGGGATTGGTTAATACCATAAGGAGAGGCAACTCATTTAAGAGTGCCTCTTAAATTATCTTAAACCAAGAAAACAGGGTAAACCACGTAGCTGATCTTGGGAAACCAGATGATGTAGTCTTCTTTAGACTTCAGCAAAGCCTTTGATACTGTTTCACACAGGATCCTTCTGGACAAAATGTCCAGGATACAGCTGGATAACCATGTTATGTGATAGGTGAAAAATTGGCTCACAGGTCCTGCAGAAAGCAGGAAAAGTGAATGGAGTGACATCAGTCTGTTGTCTGGTCGTTAGTGGGTTTCTGCAGGGCTCAAAGGAATGCTTGGCAAGTTTGAAGATGATATAAAATTGGGAGGAACTTTTGACTCCCTTGAGTGCAAGAGGCCCTTCAGAGAGACTTTGATGAATTAGAGGGCTAGACGATGGCCAACTGTATGAAGATTAACAAGGGCCCATGACAGATTCTGCACCTGGGACATGGCAACCCTGGTTGTACATACCGACTGGGGAGTGAGACGCTGGAAAGGAGTGCCATGGAAAGGGACCTGGGGGCCATGGTCGATGGCAAGTTGAATATGAGTCGGCAGTGTCCTGGCAGCCAGGAAGGCCAAGCGTGTCCTGGGAGGCATCAGGCACAGCATCGCCAGCCGGAAAGGAGAGGGTTGAGTTGAAAAGGACACCCAAGGATCATTGAGTCTGATTTGTGGCCCTCCACAGGAAAACTCCAAGAATCACACTAAGTGTCTGAGAGCATTGTCCAAATGCTTCTGGAATGTTGACAGACTTGATCCTGTGACTAGCTCTCTGGGGAACCTGTTCTCATGCCTAACTACCCTCTAAGTGAAGAATCTTTTCCTAATGTCTAACCTAAATATCCCCTGACACAGCTTCAGGCCATTCCCTTGGGTCCTGTCATTGGCCACCATAGAAGGGATCAGCGCCTGCCCCTCTGCTTCCCCTGATGAGGAAGCTGTAACCATGATCAGTGTCCTCTTCTCCAGGCTGAATAAACCAAGTGACATTAGCCTGAGGCTCAAATGGCTTCCCTTCCAGCCCCTCCACCATCATTATAGTCCTCCTAATAGCTTTATATCTTTCTTATATTGTGGCACCCAAACCACCCCCAGCACTCGAGGTGAGGCCGTCCAGTGCAGAGCAGAGCAGGACAATCCCCTCCCTTGCCCAGCTGGTGATGCTGGGTCTGATGCCCCTCAGGACATGGGTAGCCCTCCTGGCTGCCAGGGCACTGCTGACTCATATTCAACTTGCCACTGACCAGGACTCCCAGGTCCCTTTCTCTGTCCCTGCTTTCCAGCATCTCATTCCCCAGTCTGTCCATGCATCCAGGGTTGCCCCATCCCAGGTACAGAATCCAGAACTTTCCATTGTGGAACTTCATATTGTTGCTGATTGCACATCTGTCTAATTTGTTGAGGTCTCTCTGCTGGGCCTCCCTGCCTCTGAGGAAGTCAATAGCTTCTCCCAGTTTAGTGTTGATAGCAAACTTACTCCATATACCTTTGAGTTCTGCGTCCAAGTTGTTAATGAAGATGCTGAAGAGCACAGGGACAAGGATGGAACCCTGGCAAATCCCACTAATGACCAGTTGCCAGCCTGATGTCACCCCATTCACTGTAATGCTTTGCGCCCAACCCATGACCAGTTTCTTATCCATCCCACAATGTGTTTATCCAGCTGTGTGCTGAACATTTTGTCCATAAGGACACTATGAAGGACAGTATCAATACCTTACTGAAATTCAAAAAGAGTACATAACTTCCCTCGATCAGCTGGGTGGGTTACTAGGTTGTAAAAGGAAATTAAGTTTGTAAAGCAGAATATCCCCTCATGAACCTGAAGTCTTTGTAGACCTGCATTTTGCTGTCCTTTTATCTGATGTTTGTGGTTCAAGATGAGCTGCTCCAGAGAGTTTTGTAGTGCTAGCCAGTCGTTCTAGCTAGTTTTAAAGAACCTTTCAATCGGGGGAATGGAAAACTCTCTTTGATCATCCCTACAACCAACATATCCTTTTCCCTCTAAAGCCACAGCAGTAATCGCTGAGCATCTGACTTTACTTACAACAGTGATCATGCTCAATGACTTAGTTTATCATGTATTTCAGCTTTATGTTTTCTTCTATCATAAAAGAAACTATATTAAACCACAATTTTCAGTTACATTACACAAACAAGAAAACCCAACCCAAAAAACTGGGTGGAGGATTATATTTCATCCTTAGCCTTTTCTATCATGTTTGAATATTTATATAGCCTGTTTCTGTACTGTCTAGTATTGGCAACACAACAATTTTATTTAGAGACAAAGTCTTTTTATGGTTGTGTTTACATTGTGCTTTTGGAGTGTCTTCATTATTTAGTGCATGCTCTAAATAATGCTGATTGAGAGGGGTTTTGGAGGCAGAGGGAAGTCTTATCCTATGCACTGGAAATTTATACCATATTCTTGGGACCTTTCATCTTGTTGAATATATTTCGTTAATTTTGTTTACTTCATCTCTTCCACTGTGTGTCCTCAGAAAAAGAAGGAAAGAGGAATCTACAGAGACAGAGCAGATCAGACACTACTGGAGCCGTGATGCAATCCTCTTGTATTTTGAATATCTGCATTTCCTTTCCACCTTGTCCCTCTCACACAAAGAATGCAGAGCAGCTTGAAAGAAACAATCTGGGTTTTATTATCATAGAATTGTAAAATCATAGAATATTCTGAGTTGGAAGTGACCCACAAAGATCATAAAGTTGAGCTCCTGGACCTGCACAGGACAGCTCTCACAAACCTGAGAGTATTGTCCAAACACTTCTGGAGCTCTGGTAGGCTTGATGGTGTGACCCCCTTCCTGGGGAGCCTGTTGCAGTGCCCAACCACCATCTGGGTGAAGAATTTTTTCCCAATATCCAACCTAAGCTTCCTGTCATCCAGTTTCAGGCCACTCCCTCAGGTTCTGATACTGTCACCACAGAGAAGAGATCAGTGCCTGGACCTCTGCTTCCCCCTATGAGGAAGTTGTAGAATCTGAAGAGTAAAATCAGATACTGATATTCCATGGTCAGAATTTTTTGCCATTGCACTGTATTTACATTCAGAAAAATGTCAAAATACAAGGGGAATATAAGTTTTTACTTAAGGGAAAGCTTCTGAAATCTTTCTTGAATAAGGGGGAGTGGCAGAAAATTGGAATGTTGCAGGCAGTGGTTGTTACCCAATCTGGCAGATTTTTAAAAGTTGCATGTATAAAGAGGAAAAATCACATTAAGTCAGATTAACAAGATTCAAAGTTTCTTCTGAAAGGAAACTAGTTAAAATACATTATGTTATATAATGAAGTAATTAAAAAGGCTACCCATTGTAAAGCCAGAAAAACTTGCATGTTCCTGGGATACCGTAGTCTAATTATGCTACACATGTTCTGTGAATCTCATGTAAGTGCAGCCTTCAACTATGGTTGGAACAAAATCTACAGTAAATGTACTGAACTGTGACTGAAGCAGCACTAAGAGGAGAAAGGAACATAGGTACATAAACATTATGTTGCTTGTGCCTTAATTGTAGGGCTGGATGAAGGAATCATTTGTTCATTTCCCTGCCTAGTGTTGGATCAACTACACTAGGCACAGTTCTGAAAGGTATCTGTGTGCTATTCGCTATCCCACAGTTTCTGTTGAAATCATAAAATTTCCTTAGGCTAATTTCTATTTCCCGTTAAGTTTGACTTCAAATACCATGTGGTCATTGCTACCACAAGTGGTTTTTTTTTCATCTAGTCCACCATATCTACAGAGAGATTACTCTCAGTCTGATTTGGTATTTTTACTTGTACGTTGATGCCTACTCAGATGATACTTAACATCCTCAGAGCCTGAGGAAATAAAGGTTAACAATGGATTGGAAATATAACCAATAACTTTTCCTCATCTACTGTCCTGAGGACTGGGAATTTGGGCAATGACTCAATTCGCTTTGCAGCTCAGTCCATTCCGGTGCAACCTGTTACTGAAACCACCTCTAGTCCCTTAAAGGGCTGCTTTCAGCAAGTTTTGCCCTAAGCTGGTCCCAGTCTCCTGCATAGCTCTTTCTTATGTGCACAGGTTAAGAGGCCTCAGCCTTTAGAAACCTTCCCTTCTGTTCTATCCAAACATATTTACTAGCATTGATGTTATTAAGGAGCTTTTCTCTGTCTTCACCTGTGTCACACTGTATAAATACAAAGAATTTTTCAGAGTGTCATAGATAGTCAGTAGATACAGGTGCAATGACTGTCATGATGGGCAAAAGAGGTAGAGAGTGAGAAGGTGTTCTGGTTTGGCCAAATCTAGAAATATATCCTCTGAGAGAAGGCAGGCTACAACCACCCCTCCCCCACCAGGTTCAGGAAAAAATAAATTTTCCTCGAAGGAAAGTGAAAGACATAAAAACTATTTATTTAACAAACACACAGGAAAAGGGAAAATGATGCTAAATAATGAAACCTCTAGATCTGCTGAGAGGAACCTGGGAAAATTTCAGAGTCCTTCCATAGATCTCTCTCTCCCCCTCCTTGGAGCTGGGACAGGGTGGTGGGCCCACCTCCAGGGCCAAGGCCTTGGTGGAAATTCCTCCCAATGTATTCTGATGTTGAAACAGTCCAGCAGAGAGAAAAGGAAAAAAAATGTAATCCAAGGAAAACAAAAGTTCAACTCTCTGAAGGAAAAAGAGCTGGGGAAATAAAAACTGCCAAAAGCTGGCTGGAAAGAAAAGCAAGCCGGGC